>NW_012130076.1:3418697-3426217 GCF_000143395.1 Atta cephalotes
TTTAATTTACTTATAAGTAATACTACTATAGTAAAAAGTAAAGTAGTAATAATTAACTAATATTCGTGTCATTAGTATTAAATTAATTCTCGTGTGTATATATATATATATATATATATATATATATATAAGACAGACGTGCGAGATAAACGCAATTGGGGAAAAATCCTAAAACGCGCAAGGCTACAGCTGGGCTTTCGGTCGTGGCTGGTCGCAGTTGGTACATCGGTACATATAAGTATTTGCATCGGTTTATGTCAGAACGACAATAAAATATTGCTCGATGCACGGTTTAAACGAGCCAAATGAGCCATTAATAGAAAATGCCGAAATTTGTGTATCCCGGATTCGGATAGAAATTAATCTATTTAAATTAAAGCGGCTCTGCGAATGTACGACGTTCCGACAGTCTCTGGGCACTCATAAATTACTTAATTAGCTAACGGGTGTAGTTCGCGCGAAAAAGTTAGATAAATAACGCATGGTAGCAAAATTGTACTTTATTAACTGTACTTCTGCAAAATCATCATTTGTTATGTCACGGATTCTGTGCGTGATGTACAAGCTCACATTTCCTATTACAATATTCTGTTATTGGACGACTGATTAAAGACCTTTGAACATTCATGTAGGTGCCGCGTGAAAGATTGATAAATGTAACTATGGTTCAACAACACGATAATTTATCGACCGTATACGTGAGAAACGATCAGGCTGCCCTTATAAAATATGATAAGGCCAGCAAAGCGCATTGAAAGTATTATTACGAGCTATATAATAGCGCGTTCCACGCTGTATCTGCGCCAATAATAAGTGACGTAAAGTGCCCAATTGATCGCGATCTTCGCCAGTTTCGCGCGAACGAGACCACTTTTCTGAGCCAACGAAGCTGAATTAATCGTCGCTCGGCGCCTCACTTGGCGTTTCCGTCAGCGTGAACACGACGAGCACCTCTTACGTTTTCCTTTCACGTCCGAAAGAGCAGCGATTTATCGTCCCTTATTTTCACATCAACCAGACAAAGCGAACAACGCACACATACAAACGAATCTCATGTTTTTGATTCATTTCTTAAAGAAGAGATTTCAAAAGCCACCCTATGTAATCAGACTTCTCAATAGCTGGTTCTTAATGCTTATTTAATTATTAATTCTTCAACGGTATCTATTGTTCGATAATTGCAACAGTACTTTTATATCTCTCTCTCACCCATTTCAAAGTATAAAGTATTAATGGTAACCACTGTAGCGTATAAAGAATATAAAGAATCTGAATCATTTTAACCTTTTTCTACTATTTAATTTATGAATTATTTTAACTTTTATGGATTGACTTTTTTAATTATACGTTATTAATTTTATACAATATTATAAATTTTCGATAAATACACTCTTGATTATCACATTAAGAGAAAAAAATGCGATTATACTTAATCATTTTCGATGCCAACTATATTTTTTGGTAGAACTATAAATATTACTATATTATAACAGTATAAAAAGTAGAACTCTTAACAATAACTATTTTACATGTAATTTAATAGCCACAAACGCCTAAATATTTTTCTCTCGATACAAAAGCTAGGATTCGATGTCTTAGACCGCATGTTTGCAATTCTTCACCACTGGCAGTCACATCACTGTGCATCTAAAAAGACAAGCGACTACAAAACCATTGTCGATTCAATCTATGTCAAACACATCGTGTATCTTTGCCTCCCTTGAGACGTGTTTGCGGTGGGTTGCACTCGAGGGAAGGTGTTCCAAAATGTGTCTGACATTGCCGATCTCAATTTTCACGAATTTAGATCGACTAGCAAATCTTACCAGTTTCTTTGTTCTCTCTTCTACTTTTTATCTAGATCTATTAAATCTAGATTTTTAAAACAGATTTCGTAATAACCAGTTAAGTAATAGTGTTGAATAATTAAATACTCAGTTAAATAATATTGTTGAATAATCAAACCCTTATGCTTCATAAAGTTATTTTCACTGTGCTTTTACCTTTTACCTTTTAATAATTAAAAGGGACTTATTTTGAAACGTTATTATTTTTTTTACGAAAATTATATTTTTGTCTACGTAAAACATTCACCATTATTAGTGCAAAGTAGTCTCGAGATAAAACGAAAGATTTTAAAAAGCTTACTTCTCTCTTTTGGTCTATCTTTGTAAAGCCTTGCAAGGTGTCGAGCGACCAAAACCCATCGAACGAACGTTGTTGAACCAGGATCGCCGTTCGTTCGCCTGTTAATCGGCGGATGTACCGACAAGACGTGTCGTCAGCGTGTCGGCACGTATATCTGTATACGCTTCGTCGACGGCGTGGGTTCTTGGAGGGTGAACCACGAGGACGAAGGGTCGGTCGGGAGGGCCTATTGTACTCAACCGACGCGATCTCCATGGGTTGGAAAGTACACGATTGTAGGAACACATTCAGGGGAAGAGAATGGCCGGACGATAGGAGCGGAGGTGACGACGAGGGGGAGGCGATTCCGAGGGACACGAAAAGAGTATTAAAGAGAACGCAAGGTCGATGCAGGGACGTGGCGCAGTAGTATGTACAAGGGGATGTGATGCGAATTCTCGTGAATGTATCGCAGCATTAGGTTGTAGGGACGCTGGGCTTTAGTGCCATACATCCAACACCATCGAGTTGCACCCTCGCGTAAAGAGAAAAAAAGAGAAGGCTAGCTATATCGATGCAGTACACACTTCATATCCCCGGTTTTTATTATTTCACACGTACGATTGTGGTGGGGAACGCGAGCACAAAGCGAGCGCAGCGTAAAAGATCTGCGGAGCTCTGCCTAAGTTAACTCGCCGTTTCAATTACTGAAAGTTCGCCGCCGTCGAGATTAATAGATGCACCGAAAGGAAACCGAACAATGCGGTTCTTCGATCTTCACTACTTGGGTAATGAATTCACTGGCGCGCACATTCTCATTAGACGTAGCCTTTATCGTTAGATACACGGTAGATTCAACGATAGCCGTTGCATTCATCTCATGGCTGGCTTCCATGATGCCCTTTCCATGATGAAACCGAACTCTTGAAGAATAAACAGACGTCATTCTTCGATCATGAATTCACGTCATCGACGAATACTTCGTTAAAACTTAAATAAACATGAATAAAAAAAGAGAGCTTACAAGAGCTTGTAAATAGAATAGAATTATTTTACCAATTACAGTCATAAAAATATCAAAAACTTTTCTCTCAACTATAACTTAAATAAACGTGAATAAAAAAAAAAGAAAAATTTGCAAGAACTTTTGTTCACGTTTATTGAATTATTTGGAGAGAAAAGTTTTTGGTATTTATAACTATAATTACATGGTAAAATAATTATTATTAGGAGCTCCAGTTTTACTGCTATGATATCTCGAAAACGATTATATAGGTAATATTATTTTCGGAACGATCATATCTTTTGGTACATATATAGAACTATAAATACAATTAAATTTAAATATATTATAATAAGAATATAATAAGAATAAATATAATAAGAATAAATTAAATTAAAAGAAGAATTTTATTTTCGAAGTGGATCTTACAAGAGCTTAATAATATTCATATTTAATTTGCAAATTGTAAATATATTTTTCAGTTCTAAACATACCGATTTTCTTTATTAGACTTGAAATACAATCATTGAAAATTGAAAATAATATTTGATTGTCAATTTGACTCCAAAGAACTAATTACGAAAAGTATAGTTTATATAGAACTGAAAAATATATATATTTACAATTTTATATATGAATATTATCGAGCTTCCCTCCCTCCCAAAATCTACTGCAAAAATAAGGGAATTCTTTCTTTTATACAACTCACATAAATATAATATTATTATATTGAAATAGCAGAAATAATTATAATGGAGCTCCTAACTATAATATTTTACTATGCAATTATAGCCAAATACCGAAAACTTTTTTTTCAGCATATTTTTACAGTTGCCGATGGCAAATCCAGAAAATACAGATCCTTTCGAAATTAATAATAGCGATAATACTATTGTTTATTTATCAAGTTGAAATTTAGCTTACCGTAGTAACCATATTATATCTCGGATTTCATCTAGACTGGTGGTTATGGATTAATTTAACTTCATCACTCCTCTGTGTACCGCCAGAATTACCGTTCTCGCGTCTGAAATACGGGAAATCGTATTTCATATGTCTCATGTACTTTATAGCTATAACCGAGAATATGCCGACATTACAACTGATAATATCCGTCCCATAGCGTGTATTTCCGCGATCTATGCTCTTCCGTGCATTTAATAATCGCGCTGTGAAAGGCTGCAAGGTTCACATGAAGGACTTTAACATTCGAATGATAAGGCAAAGAGACGGAAACGATTGCTATGAGACGACGATGGTACCTATGGTGTGTGTACATCCGGCGACTTTTCCCGAATTACTGAGCCAACGCAGGGCATCGCATTACATTCCCATTTGCACTCTCATTCTAGCTTCTATTCATAACTGCTGTAATAAAGAGACGCCCCGCGCTACACCATGTATATCGAGGATAAATGCGTGTTATTTCGTATCGTGTACAGATAATGCTTTTCTCTACATGGTTTGTGCGAGAGATGCGTCTCGCTTCAGGCGATTTTACTTAAGTTACTAACGAAAATTAGACGTGTATATGGCGATGGTCGGATATAAGTAAATGATACCATATTTTTGTTACCGCGTAATATCATATTACACGCGTTTTTGTTCTTTTTGTATTAATATCCAAACTAACACATATAATATTTTTAAAAAATCATATTGTGTTATTCCGTTATTTGATCGCTGCATCAACAGTTTATTAATTTTACTAACTCTTTCTCTCTATTTTATTTAGTTTTTTTGTTATTTTTTTAATTTATATTATTTTTCTTATATTATATATATTCTGTGTTATTTTTCTTTGTTTTCTTTCGATTACCTGTACATTCTTAGAGGGCTTGCCCTGGAACAGTAATAAATGCTTTATCTCTCTACCTCTTTCTTTTATACCTCTATAATTTTTATCTTCAAGAGGAATAATGCGAATTTTGTCATTCGAAGATATCCACATAATAGGGTTGTAAACCACAGAAAATCCTATCGAACCAGCGCCAGCATTACGTGTGCATGGTCACGTGTGGATTAACGCATATAGACATTTCACTTTGCATCGGCTACATCGAGCCCATGCGTCACCGCAAAGCAGGTGCAACACATGCACGTCAATCAGATTTTCCGACGGTCCATGGACACACGTGGCGAACCGCATTTAGTTTGCCATTAGCATGTTTAAGATCCGCTAACGCGTTCGTTGCTATCGATTCACTTAGTTTGCAAACGATATCTCGCAAATGTAATCTCGCGCTCTCTCTCTCTCTCTCTCTCTCTCTCTCTGACGCATTTACACCCGACGTCATTCCCGTCTATATCTCTGTTCCTGGACAAGAAAAGATGACGTTGAAGATAGAACAAGAGCGTTTTCCGCGAGGCGTATATTTTACGGCACAAAATTAGCGGCGCCGAGGTGGCGTCGTTATATCCGTGTCTGCAAACGAGACACGGAACGAAACCCAGAGTTTTCTATATCCGTCGTAGACGAATATGCTCGGCAATTTTCTCAAGTGGACGTTATTACGGTGGAAAGAACAAGGGACGTACGAAATGGGTTGAGGGTGATTATCGAAGATTGCGGCGTGTACGCGGGATATCGTGAATGTATACTGGGTCACGAGTCCCGATCTGTCGTGAGATTATGTCGCTACACTGTAAGATCCGCCCGTTGTTGTATGGTTCCTTATTGTAAGCGTCCTTACAGCACGATTGCCGATTCCGACGTTAGCAATAGGTTGCTAACGATGTTTGGTCAAACGTGGACCGACATAGTTTAATCGAAGGCAGCAAAATTGACCATAGTATCGGGTCACATTACATGCTCTTCATTATGCGTGATCATGCTTATGACCAATAATCTCGTCCGATCGTGAGTTTCATTATTTACGGTTCACTGTTCCTGTTGCTTATTCTTTACCTTTCTTAATTTGTAAAAAAATTAATAAATAATAAATAGAAAATTGGAAATAAGAAATTAAATGAGTTTTGTATTACGTTAAAATATAGTGACATACAATCTAATTATTATGATAAACCTGTATTGCTTTCTTCTCTCTTCTCTACGTTTTATATGTAATTGATATGATTTCGTACATACGCTATAAATACGTCGTCAGAAAGTTTAGGACCAGTGATATCTTCTATAATCTTAAAACACATAATTTATGATAAAATTATAAAATAAGTATAAAATAGTAATTATTAAAATAGTAATTGTTTTTTTACTTAATTATTATATCTTCAGGATCATATTTTAATGCTGTGAAAAATAAAATTACACTTGCGTATATTTTAAATAAAAAAACACAAAATTAAGTCTTTAAAATGCTTGGTCTTAAACTTTTTGACGATAGTGCGTGCATGCGTGCGTACGTGTGTCTTTCTTCATAAAAATGATTATTAAATGTAAAATGAATAATATATACGTATAACATACGTAACGAAATGTTACTTAGTTAGGCCATTGTCATATCTATTCTAATTTCCAAGATAGATTATAACATGCCGCCTTTTTAATGAAAATAAAACAAAAACTGACAGATTTTTTAACGAAATTATCATGATAAATGGCGACACGTGGCCACAGCCGTAGTGTGCCAGCGTTGTCAATCAAAATTAATAAAAAATTACCGTTCGTTATGTTACACATATCTATTCTCGGAAGATATTTCAGTATTGATCAATTGCTTTTGTCCTGATATATATGATTTACATCAATATGTAAATGATTTATAGCACGAAATCATATTTATGTTTACATAAAACTAATTGATACACAGAAAACAATTATTTCGGTTATTATCAATCTTGGACAACGTTAAATAAGTTTTAACATTATAGGTATTGGCTATTTTCAAATTTTAAAAAGCAATATTAAAATATATAAAATGTATTTATTAAACAAACAGCGAATACATGTATTTATTAAATATTATATATAAAACAATCTTGAACAATGTTAAATAAATTTCAACATTATAAGCTTCGTTATAAGTATTAATTATGTTCAACTTACAGAAAACATTTATATATTGTTAAAATATTTATTAAACATATGATAATTGATATAAAGCAATCTCAATCAACATTAAATAAATTTTTACGTTATAGGTATTAATTATTTCCGACTTATAAAAAAATAATATTAAAATATTTATTAACTATATGATATAAAGGCCATTTTAAACAATGTATAATTTACGACAAAATTAAAAATAGGATTTTAGTAATTTTGTTTGCTGTAGAAAACGTTTGAAACATTAACATACATACAAATATCAAATACTCGTATAAAATACACATGGATATCAAATATATAAATTGTAGACACAATTTTGCTTCAATTTTTATCGAATTCATCTATCAAATTATAAATTANATAAATAGACTAACAATAGCG
>NW_012130076.1:3426237-3443408 GCF_000143395.1 Atta cephalotes
TCTTATAGTCTATATATATATATANATANATATATATATATATATATATATATATATAAATATTTGTGGCAACATAGACAATCAATTTTACGCTATTATAAAGATTTTGAAGTAGATATCGTCTCGTAGATATCGTTCAGAGAGCTGATAACTGGTTCTAAGTAATGATGGCTCGATGAGAGAAAATGTGAGTGCGTGTTCAGAAAGCAAATAGCGCCGAAAAAGGGAGTAGCGCGAGAAAAATGAGAGCGAACGAGTTTACAGAAAGGAAGATAAAATTGAAGAGCGGGCCGTGATCGAGATTAATAAGAAGATCAATGAAACATTCATTTTTTTTCAAGGAAGCTTTCGCGAGATATTTTAATATCTTCAATGTACTTTGAAATTTTTTATTGCATTATTCATCTTATGTGCCAGACTTTTATTATATAACATCTCACATTCCTTAAATTTTTAAGAATAAAATTTTACTCAAAACAATTAAAAATCTACTTCAATGAAAATACTGTCACTCGGAATGGAATGACATTTTATTTTTCATAAGAATGAATTAACTCCAGTCAGTTTTATTTGTTTGAAATGAAACAGTAGTCAAAATAGCTTAATATGAAACCAGGAATCTTATCCTAAAAAATTGTCAATACGTAGATTTGATCTTGTTAGTATTTTTATCTCTAAAAGAAGTATAGCAGAAGCATGTCAACAAAACGTAACACTGACAGAACGAGATGACGATCAGAGATAACTCGTTTACTTCGTGTTATCGAATTTCTTGCTTGGTGTATACTGTTTCCAATTGTAAGTGACCATTTTTTAATTACGATTGAAAATAAAATTCATTCCGCAAAAAAAAGAGGAAGAATTCACTTCATTTGACTGAAAAGTTACTCCAATTTGAGCAATATGATAATCATTCTATTTTTTCATGTGGAATTTTACTTCAAGAAATTTAAAGAGATAATTTTTAAATTTACTTATGTTATCAGTTTGTCAAATTTTACGCCTGAACGCAAAATACTTTTATCGTATTACATGTGCTTATATATACCAAACATTGCTTTGTATCCGTTTATAAATCGCAGACACTAATTATCGGAAATATATGGATATCTAATCGATGGACCAGAATCCATGGAACTGTAAAAATTAGAACGCTGACTGAGGTCTGTGAAATGATATTTTATTACAATATATTTTATTATAGTAGAGATACGTGTGGTAAGCTCGTGAATTTTACGATTTTATTTGCAGTCGTACGCGCGATATCGACTGTACACTCGGATTCGTGTAATACATTATCAATTGTAATCCTTGTTTAAAACACATACACACACACACACATGCGCGCGCGCGCGCACGCAGGCACGCACGCACACGCACACGAATGCATGCATACATGATATAAACATGCACAACGGAATAAACGTACGAACCTGTGGCAATGTTTTTCATCGGCTAACCAACTCGAGAATCCACAGATCCATCTCAATTAGTTGATGTTATTACAGTCCAACAAGCTTTGCCTCGCATTACCACCTATGCCCAGCGACCGGAAATGACGGTAAGGCCAAGTTAGTTTCCGCGGGCGTTGGATGGAGGAACGAGAGTGCGTTTGACTACACATACTCGGCAAGATAGCGCCGAAATTTCGGGTGCCGTTAAATAGATTGAGCTGCGCGCGGTTACTCGCGTTACTCGCCCGACAATAATAACTTGGACGCGGCAGTGTGGGTGGCTAAATATCCGCCGTCCGGAAGATGCGGGGCGGTTTAATATAAGCCGACTAGCGATACCCAGTCCATTAATTATAATCAGAAAAAGATACACCGTGTAATTTCCGGCCTCTAACGTTCGTTGTGTGTTTCACTGGATTTCGGTCGATGTGCTAGATGTTGCCGCGGTTACACCTACTTCACCTCGTATCTACGATAGATACGCCCGTAGGTACAATGCATTATCGTAATTCGTAGGTTTCACGATACGTATTTTAACGATACGTTAAATCTCACTAAATCATCCACTTTTCTGTTTATCGTTCGATTTTATGGCACAAAATATAAAACTTTCTTGATTGAATTTCACCTTGATAAAGAGGAAAAAGAAGGATTCTCAATATATTAACTCACAAGTTATCTAGCTTTGGACGTCGATTCCGCCGTACGTCTGTCAAAAAGTTTAACTCTTCAGAGTTGATGGTGGATCTATTGGACTCACTTGATTATAAATCTCTGTCAAAAATGTCAAATTTCCTTTATATTATACCTGTCAATTTAGAATATATTCTTATTAAAATATATTTAGTATTCATTCTTTTTTTATATTGGTTATATCATTTTGATTCCATTACAAAAAAAATGGTTTTGTTAAAGTATCTAAAAGTTTAGCTTGCACACATAGCTTAGATGCAAATTTGAAAATAATTTCATTAGATCCAAATAATTATGCAGAACTGTTAAGCATTACCTATTTTATGAAAATTATTTTTATATCGGTATTTAATTAAATTTTTAGATTCTTTAACAAAATCATTTCCAGTGATGAAATTAATTAGTGTCTTTTAATTAAAGATCCTACAGACGCAGCGTCAATATTAATTGCGTTACAGATTTTAGCTCCGGGAGGAGCTTAAAAGACTTTACGTGTCGGAATGTCGGAACTGTAGACATTACGATACCTACCGCACAGCCATCTAGATCAATTTTCGAATTATTTGACGCGAGAAAATCGGGAAAATCAAACGTGTAGGTGTTAATGTGCACGTGTGCAATACACCAGGCGCACTCGGTGACCGCTTTTTCGCACAGTCGTTGCTTTTATCCGTTCGCAGTTGAAGCGTGTCGGCCAACACCGAAAATTTGAAACGCGCCGCGAAACAACGCGTTGCTGTTACATCGCGCATGTGAAATGTGTCGGCAGTAATTGCCATGGCAATTACGCCGCGTCACTCCGCCGACCACTGTCTATGTAATGCGGCTCTAAATGCGCCTTCCCGCATGGAACACGTACCTATGCCACCTATGCCACGATTATTATTATGCAGCGAAAGCCATACAGAGAACACCTCGCGCTAAGACCGCGGAATAAGTCTAAATTGTTATAATAATCATGCAAGTAAACTTTTATTTCCTTTTTATTCGCTCAGATATTTCACGAGTATCATAATTTTCCTTGCAATGAACAGAAGTCCACGAGTATCACAACAAAAGGATGTGATTCAGTAATATTACATAGGATATTCAGAAATAGTTTCGTCATGTGCTACTTTATTTAATCCTCCAGAAATAAAATATGTAACACAGTGACTGATCCTGGATCTGTAAAATTCATTTAATTAACTTTATGATTTATGTTAATTAAAAAGCACTCATTAATTTCAAAGAATCAGATTGACATTAAAAAGGATATAAGAATATTTTAAAATAAAATCCAGATTTGCAGATGTAACATATAAAGACAATTAAATTGTTTGATATTCTTGTAAAAGAGGTTTAATAATTAAATAAATTAAAAAAGATATATAAGAACCATTTGTATAAAATTTGTTGCATAAAATATAAATAAAAAAATATAAATAAAAAATTTAATATAATAAGACTTCAATTAAGTACATAACAATAAATACATTAAAGTTACAATTAGTATTACGTACATTAAGATTTCCACTATCGATTACGTTTTTCTATCTATCTTTAAAAATCAGAAATACTACTAACATTACTAACGAAACAACATAAACATATCCTTTTTTAATTTTTTTTAAACACTTTATCTTAACCAAGTTTTTATATTCTAATTTATTTAAATATACTCACTCTGACTTTCTGTTCTTGATCCCTTGTAATAATAATTTTTTTACGTGGGCACTAACTACTTCGTGCGAAACAAAATAATGACCCTATTTGGTGAGTTCTTGTCGAAGTAATGATGTGAATTACTTTTACCTCTCATTCACTTTGTTTAAAAGTTAAAAGTTTTATTAACGTATGAAGGTTTCCTCACAATTTTTCATTTGTAAACAGTTTCTGTTACTCTAGAACTGAATTAGCTTGGCCGATTTGCGAAGATATCTCATTAATGCATTTTTGAGAATTGAAAAAATGGCTCAAAAATGTAATTGAAACATGTCATACATTAATGAGAAGTCTTAATGTATTATTAATTATGATGTTTAACGTATTTATTATTATATAATGAAAGTCTTATCGTAAATTTCTTCTTTATTTTTTGTGCAATAAGTTCTGCAAGTGATTTTTAATAATTTTATTATATACTGTTTCGCATACCTATATTCTTATCTTATTAATTATAATTAATTATTGAAAAACGCACCGCATCGCTGCCAAGATTTGAATCCACGATTTCGAGAACGGTCTAATAATATAATATTTATGCTGAACTAATCGCACGCTTGTGATCGAATCATTGCCAACGTTATTTCTACCCCTCTTATTGTTTATATCATTCCTATATTAATTTCATGCCTCTGCTGATAGTTTAATATTATTAATATTTGAGGAGATTACATGAAAACGAAATAATAGCTAGTATTTATTCACTTATTGTTAGTTAGGAAATGATAATAATCTATCCAGGTTATATATAAATAAATAAATACTTATCTGTTATATTTTTATTCTCTAAATCTGAATCAGTGGATAGTCATTAATTATCCAGTGGCATACTTACTGGTAATCAGTAAAGTACAAAAAGAAAGAATGTTTGAGCATTATACAACTAAAATACTGACATTTGCACGTTAATTTCAATCTTCCAATACGTATTCATTGAATTAAACATTAAAACAAGATTAGTTAGATCACAATAATAAAAGGATTTATTTAATTCACTGATTACCAGTGACATACTTGATACCAGTGATTATTCATCGATTCAGATTTAGAAAGTATATTTATAAAAATTGATATAACAATCGAATATATATTATTACCTAACTGCATAAAAATATTTAACTGATAGCATAATAGAAGCAAACTATTAAAACCTAACCTATGTTTTGAATAGATTTTATTTGCTAAATTATATTGATTATTTTGATTATTTCTTTATTGTCGAATAATCAGAAATAATTTGTAATAATACTTATTGATCGATTATTTCATTTAATTTATCACATTTATTGTTCCTTGATTTGTTTATATAACAAATTCTCACTCCTCTCTCAATTCTTTAAACAAATGTAATCACTGTGAAAAATTAATTTCATATAATTTATGAAATTAAGTTACATCATAGTGATGTAATTTTATAGGAAAATACAATCTTATAATTTTAGTGATATAACTGTTACAGTATACATTCCTGCAGATGTAACCAAAACATATATAATTTATATATTTTTCCATTATGTGCTGTAAATGTATTTTGTATTTGTTATGTCTCATTCATAGAATGGTACATGGATATAATTTAATTACATTTAATTTATATAATTATGTTATGTGTTAAATATATAACAAAGACACGTAAGAAAATTATCATATTTATATCAGAATTTATATCTCATTTATCATAAAGCTGTCTTGTTATAAAATAGAGACATCTGAATAATGACAAAAAATTATATAACAGTTCAAGTCATGTTTGCTGGGCCACGTCATCTCCGAGGAATTAATATATTATTAATTATATATTTTAAGAATTATATATTTTAAGAATAAAATGGATTAAACTGCGAAAAAAAGAGTCATCTATTATTTTATGATTTTAGCAATAGTTAATAAGATAATAATTGCTAGAAATTGACGAAAATTGGTCTTCAATATTTTTTTACTCAAATACTATCAACTTTACAAAAAAACTGACTGAAAAAGAGACAAAAATTATTTATTTTCTTTTATATGTATAAAAGAAAATAAATAATTTTAAATAATATAAAAGAAGTTTCATCTGTACGTATATTCGTGTAGGATCATACGGGAATCTCAATCCGGATAATCCGGATGCTTTAATGAATCTTTACCGATACACGAATGTTGACTCTCCTTTCTTTTCAAACGAAGGAGACAAATAAACTTGAAATGGACAAACATCCGGAAATGGTTGTATTTGAAGTTCCACTAATTGCGAATGGTCTCGCTGCCGAAACTGACGCGGGAAAGGCAATCCGCCCAGCAACGACAAATGTAACCCTGTGTATCGCAACGGTAAATACATAGATGCAACGCGGGGAAAGTCCGCAGAGTTCAGAAGCCTGGAGTAGCGCTAACGCGCGCGTGTTGTAGGTACAAAGCTAATGAATTTTTGCGACGAGGTCCATGATGAAGCCAATACTCTCCAACCAGTACTCTGACGTGCGTGCATCGTGTCGGGAAATTTGCTAAAACTAATCACGAAACTATCGTGAGCACGTGAAAGTACTAGTGGTATGAATAATGTTCCTGTTTTCTGCTCTCTAATCGCATATCGTGATCGGCAACACAAAGTGTCCAAAGCAGTCAAAGAATTAAGGAAATCCTAAAGTTTGCTTTGCCAAACACGATATTTTTCCAGTAGAGAAATTTTTTTGTTGATTATTACAGAATTATAATGATTTTATATCGAAAATGGAAAAAAATTGGAAAAATGGAAAATTATAATTTTATTGTCAACTTCCGGCGTCATCTCGTAATAATATTTGCTTTATATAAAGGTTTTATACTTTGTCGTGATCGACAGCACAAAATGTGTCAAAATATAGTTTGAGAAAGGAAATTTTTAAGTCGTCTGTTTTAATTAAACGCAATACCTTTTTAATACGGAAATCCTTTTGTTGATTACACAGAATTATAAACTTTTTTTAGAATTAAAATACAAACGTACATGAAGTCAAACGATTCTACATGAAAAGCGAAAAAAATGGAAAATGTTATACGTATAAAACAAGTTTAGCCCCGTAGTTCTTTTATCGTATCAATAGTACTGTGCTTTTTTAAAACTGAACCTAAGAACTTTAGTGTATAAGAGAATAGGATACTTGAAAATTTGTGTATACGTCTGTGTACGGTATTGATGTAATAGCAAATGTAGTGATATGTCGATGTTTCGATAAATTGTATGCGTTGTAAACGTTTCGTAAATCGTATGTGTTGTAAATTGTAGGTACATGTACAGGTTGATAAAATAGCGATTCCGTCGGAGTTCGATCTTCAGTTTAGGATTCCCTTAAGCCAGGGAAGAGATGTTCTTCGTCACGAAAATATATCGAGATTGAAATTCTGTTTAGTTTTGCTGACGTTAAACGTTCCTTTCTGTATTTAAAATAATTTATGGGTTACGCTAAAAATATAACGAATAACGCGATAACGGGATTTGCGCTCGTGAATAGAAATATTGAAATTGGCTTGGTATAATATAATATATTTGATGTAATTCCATAGCTCTCCCGAGCTATTGATTTATATCACTTGCCACCGGCAACCTGCATTTCAAAATGGGACAGCAACATTATATGTACTGTGCGAAACAGCGCACTTTAGAACCGCGAAAGAACGATGCGGGAATTACGACCGCGTCCGCTAATTAATCACGCTTGGCAGTAATTCCGTGCAGCTCGCATCGCGCTCATTTCAGGGTATGGTGGGTTTGTTTATAGCACCGGCTAACCGTAACATTAAAATGTCCGATGCCCGAACGTATCCGAATGGCGGTATATCATCGATGCAGCTAATACTCGCGACTATACGATTCCATTCCTGTACATAATTACGAATTTTATTATCCGATAGACAATTCACTCGATACAACGAACACACGATCGCACGATTCTGTACGCGAAAGCCGTTGCTCCAAAACGTGACCGTTGTTTTAACAGTTGAATTAATCTTTGGAACAAACAATTTTTTTTGTAAATACAAATTTTGTAAATTGTAAATGCTCCCATCTAATATTGGATTTTCTATTTACACGCATTTTTTGTTTTTATTGTTTTCCATAGCTGAATATTTATTATAAACATTTGCATCTCGCTTGCATTTTGTATATGTTGCACACAATATGCTCTTTTAGCTTACATTTTATTGTGCATAAGCCCATAATATACTAACGTATGAGCACTTTCATACAACGGACCGGCAATTGCTAATCTTGGAAATTGCGCAGAAGGATGCACCTAGTTTAGATAAGTACGCAATCGACACATTTGTAACAAACGGTCTAATAAAGCCGGCAGTAAAATGTCTGCTCTCCAGAAATTTCACCCTTTTATTTGTATTAAAAAAATGGATAATTATCATTTGCACTCTAATCTTACGGTTCTTGAACACAATGCAAAAATGTAGAATTACTGCGGACTGTCAACAGGCTCACATGTCTCGTATCTCATCCACTTAGTTTTAATATTATTTTCACTTAGTTTTAATATTATTTTCACTGAGCTCTCTGCAGCTCTTACTATTGAAACAATGTACACGTATTATATAAACTCCATGACAAGCATAAAGGATCAACTAAACTTCATGATAAGCATAAAGGATAAATTCCATATAGTGACCACTAATTTAAATGTTATTGTCGCAAGAAAGGTATTGATAGGATTGAATCGATGTTGTGCTCGATGCGTACACATAAACGTAATAGAACTCGAGAGTTATTATTGAATGATAATTGCAATAATTTGTTGCTTGGCGAGACATTCTGTTGCTCTGATTGTGAAATTTTAGTTATATATATATATTTCATTGCAATAACATTAACTCGCATATTGTAACATATTGCTATATATTATAATTCATTTAATACATGTTCTGTTACTTCAAAAGTGATATAATTAAATAAATGATCTTCAAGTATTATTATCATTTTTGAGTTAAATGAAAATTATTCTAATCTATCATCAAAGGTAAACTAACTTAATTTCACAATCTGTCACTTGTGTCGTTCTTAAGATTTTTAAAAAGATTGTATAAATATTTTTTACAAAAGTGAGTTGTGTTTATTTTTGTAAATAAAAAGGAAAATCTTCTACAGAATATTTAGAGTTAAGATTTTTGATTACAGTTTGAAAAAGAAATTGTTTTATTTTGAATTTATTTTAATTATTTTAGTTATTTTAGTTAATAGTTATTTTAGCAAGATATATAATATTTTGAGTTATATCACCTTTATTTAATTATTCTGCATTTGTCATAATTTTATAAGATATCAAAATTGTCATAACTCAAAAAGGATATATTTAAGAGTTGAGAAACAAAAATGACATTTAATCATGTCAAAAATATATTCTTTTTGCCGATATTAACTAATTTTTTTTGTTTTGGAAATTGATTTTTTTTTAGATGTGTCATTTTTTAAGTACGGAAATGATTGTCAAAAACAAATATAATTTTATAGCGAATTTGCCAAAGAAATTTTATTAAATCTCAGCTGAAGAGAAAAATATACACCACACTGCAAAAATATCTGATTCAAATGGATGAACTTAAACATTTTGATTATATCAATCAGTCTTCTGATTATCTCACTAGTAGATTTAACCAAAAAATGGATTTAACAAAAGAAAAAAAAATTCGTTTCAGATTCGACCAAAATTTAACTAGAATTCCAATTAATCCAATCAGACATTTTTTTCAGTGATATACAGATCTAAAAATAAATTTCGTTGCAGAGATAATTATATAAAACACTTAAACTAATTGCTAGAATGTCAAAATTTTTTGCACTATTGCTTATCACGTTTGAATATTTTACGTAATTATTTTGTTGTGATAGTCCAATAAAATTATTTTCAGATACCATACCTAAATTTTTAGATACTTTAGTAAAATGATTCTTTTGATGCATGTATCGTACAAGTTATTGAATTTCATTATTAAGTTCATCCATCAACCCGTCTAACTATTACCGTATAATCGTTCATTAAGCGAAAACAGATCTGTTCTCGTAGCGCCGTTTTAAGGATTAACAGACACCGCAACCGTTCATCAACCTCGCGCGCATAAATGGACGCTTCATCAACGTCTTTACATCCTTGCGAGCCAATATATTTGATTCACCTGATTCTGTCAGTGCTATTTTTGGTCTTTGTCTCTATAGTATCGCGCAGGTCATGATTTTCCACCGTACTGGAAACGCACAACTCTCATCTGGTACTCGCATACAGTTGTCACTTTCGCTTCCCATCCTATTCTACCGTTTTGCACCTAATGGCTCGTGTATGAATCTCCCGTCGTCGATGGGTGCAATGTGTCGAGCAAACACAGCGCACTGCAATTCTGCCTGACTGCATCGCTCTTTCTGCAGTTCGCGCAAAGTTGGAATTTTGCAGAAGATACGAATTCCAGGCGTGTGCATATGAATTCTCCAAGCTTCCTTTCTGCAGTGAGAGCAAGTTAATCGTGCAAGTCCCTCTTTGCAAACCGCCGCTTTCCTCTGCTTTCAAAAGCAAACGATAACCGCGAGACTTCTCGGACGAGCAGTTTACCGCTCCCTGTTTTGAAATTTTAAACAGATCCCATTGAAGCCATCCTCGATATTGGTGGCATAAGCATACTTAAACGTACCGAATTGATCATTTTTAATTCATACAATCGAACTCGTGATTAAATCGCGCGCTTAATGGACTCTGTATTATATAGGAACTCTGTTCATAATCGCCCAAAAAAATTTACCTATAATGCGATACAGGAAAAGGGTAGTACGTATTAACGTCAGGATTTGCATTAAATAACAACAGTTAGCTCGTAATAACCATCACGTTATACATGTTTGCGCGCTTTTTTCCCATTTTGTATTCATTCTTCATGTACGCTGCACATCCGTTTTAATTCAGTCGACGTCAACGGGAAAGCACGGTGCTTCTCTACTGGAGATGTTCATTTCTCGAGCGGTTAAATCTGCTTTCAGAACGCGACGCGATAATCTCAATTTTGTCCTTCTATTCAGATCGCATTTCTAAAGGGAAACGAGAAAATCTGTGATGCTCAAAACTAAAAGCCACGAAGTCTTGCATTCGCGCTGCTTCTAAAAAGTCTTATTTTCAACAGCACAAAGTAATGACATGTTAAGCCCTGTGGGTTTTTTTTAACTATCTTTTGAGCGGGAAGCTTGACCGTAAGTTTCCCACAGACATCAAAAGAAGCAAATTGTCGCTTGTAAAATAATCATTTGTCTATTCTCCTTTAAAAACATCTTACTGCAAACAACATTAGTGATAATCTATTTCTTTTTTATCTACTCCATTATTTCAATTTAAACGGTAATTACGATTATTGTACCATGAATAAACTGGAAGAAGAATAAGAAGTAGATGTTCTGTTTTATGAATATGCGAATATTTAAGTAATTTTTAACTTTAGAACATTATCGATATTTTTTTACGTAAAATTTACGCACATATTCTAGAGTTTAACAGGAATAGTAACAAGTGATTCTTAATTGCGTTTGTAATTACTATGCATCTTATTCGTCTACTGCTTTGTCATTTTGCTAGTTCCTCATGCAATGCAAATTGAAACGTACCAGTAGGTGTGCAATAACATTTTGGTTTAGGTCGACCACGGGCAGCTGCTAACATGTGAACTGACTCCCCACGGCAGTGGAAGTCTCCGTTTGATGGCGATACTTTGGAGTCTGGAACGACGCGTGTCTTCACGCGTGTTTATTTAATCATTCGCCCACGCGTGAAAAGTGTTTCGTGCTCACGTTGGTTAGTTTGCCAGCCGGATCTGTAAATATCTACAAATCGAATAACATCTGATGGTGAAGCGTGCATTTTTTTTCACGAGTAGCTGTTTCGTTTTTTTTACATTTTTCAATTATTTACCGAGAACGATGTATAAATACGTAATGCGTTATTACATATACAGTAACATTAAATTAGTAGCCATTAAATGTTTGCAGACATTTAACCAAGCTTGCGATAGTCGGTTACCTCTGATTTCCTACCCTCATCGTTTCAGGCCGAGGAATCCGGTCAGCGAAGTCTCAGGAATACCTCGGGGCAGAAGATAATTTTCATGAAATTTACACGGTGAAGAGCTCGTGAGAACTCACTTTGAATGAGAGTTTTAACAAGATAAAAAACGCCATGTTAGTAGGTTTCTGGGGCAAAAATGATTTATTTCAGTACTGAAATCTTTTCTTTATTAAAAAAGAAATCTAATTTATAATTAGGAGTGATACATTAATAATAGATACTGCAAAGATTTTCTAACATCAGCATTACGTTTGTTTTAATTGTGATTGAGAGAAAACATTCATATCTGGCTATAGGAAATTAATAAAAAAATAAAAATTAGAACTAATATTTTATATAATATTTTACATAATTGAACAATTTTTCCTATGCATAAGAAATTAAAGAAAAATTGTTGAAAGTGTAAAAAGGAAAATAATTCACACTTGAATTGACACATATAATTCCGCGCTTTCTGCACGTATTACCTCAAATTGAATTGTTATAATTTATCTCCATATAGATGAGCTAATTATCTCCTACAGAGTGTCGCGCGAAATGTCATAGTATTTGGTTCATATGTGTATATAACACATATATTTTTAACAAAATTAGTACAGAACTGGTATAGAAAATTAATTAATAAAGCTGGAAAATTGGTTAATTAAATGATTGACATTTCGTACTTTGTGTTTGATTTATTTATTTATTTATTCCATTCATATATAATTTTTGTTTCATGTTCTGGGTTTTTTGATAATGCATAATAACCTTCTCGAATGGTTCCCCGTTTGCAGTTTCGATATTATCTTTTAACATTCACCCGTCGTTATCGAAAAGAGATATCGCAGAAACGATCGCAGTCGCGTATTTGCCCCAATACGTATTAATATCTAAAATAGCCAACGGTCGCTCTGGCGCAGATGAACGCGACGAATGATGCGATTCGTATTCAGCCGCGATCGCGCGATACCTCTTACACCCATCGACAGCAGTCAGCGGGTTTGCTTTCAAAGAGAGCTGGGGGTGTACAACGGAGGTCGCGGCTGGCCACCGTAATTTCGCGAGAACTCGTGTGGCATAATAAAGGTATCCGCAAGCCCGATATCGGGCGAGGAAGTAGCCGAAGCTACTCCGTTACTCTGCTATATATATGCAGCAGCATGGGGGAAAAGAGGACGGCAGGGTGGTTAGATCAACGACCCGCTCATCGTAACATCGTAACCTGGGTCACTACAATACAAAAGCGATCTACTCTCTCTTTCGCGCACACAAGGCGCATTCTTCTTTTCGACTCGAGTTGTGTGTACTTGCTTCTTCCTTTATCTAGCTGTACCTATCTTGAAAAAGCTACAATTGGCTTTACGAAAAGCTTTTACTATACTCTCCACGGTGATTAGTAGAGATATTTCAATGTTCTGTTAGTGACGTATTTTATTTCATTGTTATAATTATCGCAAATGATATTTTACATAAAATAAAATATTAAGACGTTAACAGAACATGAAAATATCTATTAATCGCAGCATGATAAAAGCTTTTCGTAAAGCCAATTATAACTTTTTCGAGGTAGATATAGGTAGGTATAGGACAAAGCAAATATACAAGTTTCTGTATATTTAAGAATGCTTTGGTTGTGCAATATCAGCTAAAAATATCAACTAAAAAATAAAATAAAAAATCCAATATCAGTTATATCTATCAAAACATTTTTGTCAAAACTAACTCCTAACTGGAAAAAATAAAACAATAAAAAATTAAGTTTTATGCACGAAATGATCATATTTACTGCAATAAATAATCTTTAAACGAGTAAAATTCAAATGAACTTTTATATGAATTATATTTATTAGAGTTCAATTAGTATATATATTACAAATTTGATTTAACTCATAATACTAAAAACGATTTCAAATTTGCAAATAAGTACTACAAAACATAAATTTTAACAATTTTACATAAGAATCAAGGCAAACAAAAAATTAAATAATTTTTAACCAATAAGAGAATTTAAATTTTATACATTAATTTTTATATTCAAAAATAATAATAGAACAATTTATATGAAATTTTTATATTTTTAACAATAATTTTAAGATGTGATATGTCTTTAAGACGAAAGAGAAGTATTCTCTATCATTTTGTTGATTATTTGCAGCAATGTCCGACTCTTGTTAAAAAGTCATTAATACAGTCCAAAATATTGCGCCATTGAAAATAGATACGGTACAATATGTGCGTTGATTTAATCGGGAATATCGGAAAACTATTTTGAACACTGCGCTATAACTTCTAAGATAGCATAAACTGATAACAAAACATGTCTTAAACAATGCATAAAGTAGATAACTGACTGAAAATATCGAAAAACGAACTTGATATCTCTATGATTCTACAGATACCTTAATGATTATCGCGTGTGGATCTATTTAGCCGCTAGTGACATATCAGATAGCTAAAGGATCTATTGTTGCAACAGTGGATATCAGTAAATACACCTTTGACATAGATGAGAAATCCGTTAGTATAACAGTAGTTATCTGTGGCAAATAAATCATGTGATTGAAGATAAGATAGAAATCTTTTTGTCTTCTTAATTATTTGCTTTTCTGTGTGCCAATAACTATCTTTCCTTCTTTTCTACACCATTAAATTCAAATTATACTCAATTTGGATTATTTTTTAATTATTTCTAGGTCGCCACTGCTCCTATTCATCTTTAATTAAACTAATAGAGAATAAATAATTTAACTTAAACCATTTAACTTGAACAATTTAACTCAAGAAAATATGTTAAATTTGACTCAAGTTTAATTTATTATTTACCAAGTACATACAATAATACTTGCAAACATTATTTGCTTGAAACTAATCATAAAAATGGATTGATTTACATTTTGACAAACATGAAAGTTAAAAACACATTCAATTCAAGAGATTTGATTATCATTATTTCATTGATATCTAACAGACAGAATCAAAAGTGTTCGACACGAAATAATGCACCTTTCACATTGATCGTGCCTCCTTCACTTTTCGCAGTCGCCTTGAGAAAAGTCAAACGCGTTATTGAGCTTGCTTACGCTAGCGCACAATAACGACAGGACTGAAACCTCGTAAACATCGCCATGAAGGCTTGATGCAGCGGGCAGTCAATTTACGCGTACTATACATCGACGAAGGTGAATAAGTACACGTAAAATGGTGGGAAGGAAGGACGAAGGCAGAACGGTGAACATGACATTCGCATATCCGTCTTATAAGGAGAACAATTCGTCCATGGCCTCTTTCTGAGGAAAAATATATTTCTTCTCAATCTGTCTGGTTGTTTTTGTGCCAAGGTACGACCACACAATCGCGACCGTCAATTCAAGGAAATCTGTGATATACGAACGAATAGTTCCATCGAAATGTTCAAATTTCCTCTTGGGCACGTTTTTGAAGATATTTTTGACATACGTTTGAAATTTATATCTCTGAATATTAGAATTATTAGGACCGTCACCGTCGACATTCCAAATTGCAGTACCACACTATATCTTTTCGAATAGAGAACCCAGTATTCAAGGTATGCGCATTCATAAGAGAAGCTTGGCAAATGCACGAAAAAAATGATTTTGCTGAAATATCTAAAAATTTAACTACGTACATATCTAAAAATAATTTTATTGGATCATCAAAATAATTACGTAGAATATTCAAACTGGTTGCTAGAATATCAAATCTTTTTACTGCATAGTTTTTTTATTTTTGCTCAACTTGAAATTCCTGTGTAATTATTTTGATAATCTAATAAGGTTATTTTCACATCATTATCGTATGATACAATTAATACATTTAAGTTTAAGAAGACTGAGAAAGTATATATATACATATATATAATTAAATGCTAAAATATATCTTAAAAAGTTCAGTTTCAAAATGCTCGAAAATGCGTTATAATAAATGCTGGCTATTTTATATTGGCATATTAGCGTCATATTATAATGTAACGGCGAGCTACTAAGTAAATAATTTCATAAATAATTACTAGTATTTACCACTTAATAGCGAAGAGAGATATTAAGAGGAACCATTATATACACTACATAACCATAATAATAATACTATCTCTTCTGTAATTTCTGCCATTATATTTTTCTCTAAGTGCGCAACTTTATGTTTCCAAAACATGATGCATATTCATTAATTTACATGGAGGACATGGTATCATAAACAATAATTGTCTATTTCTAACGTGATTTCTTCCACGGCGGCGTGGCGATTCTCGAGTATTAAATGTCCGTGCAACGTCCTGCGATCGATAATGTCGTACGTGCATGGTGCACCGCATGTTTTCGCGATATCTACGTGAAGGTAAACCACGCATGTCTCTTTCTCTCTTTTTAACGTCGTCGCTTGAGAAATGGTCGTACGCGAGGAGCGATCGTAAACGTCGTGTTTTCGGGAAAGGAGTTTTCCATGTGAAGCGAAGTAGTTTACTCTCTCACTTTACTTTTCAGGTGAAGACGAGAAAATCTTGTACCGAATATCCACGTGACGCATGCCTCTCTCATTTCTCATATCTTCTCTTATCTAGCTCCATCAAGAAACTGATAGAAGTCGCCTTTATCTTTCTATGCTCGGTTTCATACTAATATAAATACGATAGTATTTTATGTAATTTCTAACTCTTTTTTTTTTGATGATTTTCAAAGTAATAATTGTAAATTTTTTCATATGTAAACTAATTAAGCACCAAATTGCTCGAAGTACCGTGACTTCTTCAAATCATGCATGACACATGCATATCCATAGAATGGAAAGGTCCTATCGTAGTTGGACTTGTCAAGGAGTCATTTCCGATTCCGTTAGAGGTAAACGAAGAAAGGGAAGGGGAGTCTATTCTCATCGCACCTTTCGATGGATTCCGCGCGCATATTAATCGATCTCCATTCCGTTTCGAGAGATCCTTTGGTGAGAAAGTTTGGCCGACGATGGCAACCCAATCTACGAAAGGCTGCAAAGGCAAGACGATCGACCAATCGACTGTTCTCACCAACCGCAAACTGTGATGGACATCGTCATTAAACTTGACTCCAAGTGTATATCGTGGGTGCTCACCTAGGCGTTTCTCCCCTCACTTCTCTATACCTTCTCTCGATGGCAGGCCACCGTGTATGCGTCATGTGCATGATCTGTGGATGTTGGAAGGGCTGACTGAAGTTGGACCAAGAGGTAACCGAAGAGTATGTGTGAGTGAGAGAGAGCGAGAGAGAGAGAGAGAGAGAGAGAGAGAGAA
>NW_012130076.1:3447476-3468797 GCF_000143395.1 Atta cephalotes
AATATCATGTTGAACAGAAATAATACTTTTGAATAATTTATAATAACTTTCTTAAATGTATAATTAATCCTACCTGTTATCTATTTCAAATTTAATTTTTATTTTAAATTTTTTTTGACGTCGCTTTGTTAACATTGATATATTGCATAGTATAGTATATAATACTTTTGAATAATTTATAATAACTTTCTTAAATGTATAAATTAAATCCTACCTGTTATCTATTTCAAATTTTAATTTTTATAAATTGCGCGCTTTGTTAACATGATATATTGCATAGTATATCGCAGCTGTCCCATTACACGCAATATGTCATCTTTGTGATAAAAAATATCAAGTAATCGCAAACAAAATACGTAATCTTTCATGACAAGATATTACATTAACACGGACAAATTGTATATGATGGAGGAGTTATGTCCAGTTCATAACAAACAGTTATAATTTACTTAAATATATTTTTATTTTTGCTTATATTTTAAAACATTACACATAAAGCAAGGTATCATATTTTTTAAACGGGGGAACATGAATTTCTAATATGCAATTTATGGGAAGCGAAAAAAGCAATAAAATGAGAAGTATTTTGAGTAGCCTATATATTAACTCTTTTTAAAAAATGACTGACATATAAATTATTTTAAAACTGTACTCTTTAAAGTAAGAAATAACGTAATCAAAAACTTCATCATAGATTAATATACAAATATCAAATCAGATTAATTTTTGAAAATAGATTGCGTTCTTATTTTGCATTTTTGTTTCGGGATTACCGAAATTGCTATAATAATTAATTTCTGTCGTTTACAGTGTTTCGCAAAGTTTCGAAAAATAGTATCTCGAAAGATTAATGACTCGGTAGATTTGCTGATTTAACAATTTAATGATATAGCATATTTAATAATCACCGAAAGGAAACGAAGTGATCTACTTGATCAATTGGACTCGCCGCAATCAGTGTGACTCTCTATATTTATTTCTAATTTAATCATTGCATGACCGTCGATGGCATATAGCTCACATCTGCATCCGACAGTGGTACAGGCACGTAGTAAATGTATAGCGATACTATGCGACGTACACAAATGGTTGCGCAACGTATAAATTCCGTCGCTGTCTGGGTCTCATATGGAGCGTGCCATTGAAACGTGTTTTTGCTATGAATTCGACAAATATTTGCCCGCGTGACATGGGAAGGTTGACACATGCCGTTATGGAAAAAACCGCGAGCGATAAGAGATCAATCGCTCGTATGTACGTTATTTCGTGTGCAACATTGTATAACCGATCGAAGAAGAAAATGGAAGGGTTAAAATCAATTTTCGTTTAGCGATACACGGTAAAATAAATTTTAATCGTGCCGGTATATCGAGAAATTTTTGCAGCGACATATTAGATAGAGATCGCGTTTATGATATTAATGATAACTGTAAAAAATATTGTTGCTGTTTACGGAAAATCAATTTCCCATTCATTTTTGATCGATTTTCGTCTTGTACGGAAAGTGTCTCGATAAAATAATAAATTCAGGGAACGAATGACTAAAATTATCTTTATAATACATTACGAGTGAACGTATTTCGTATTAACAAAATCCACTTTCAATGTTCCTTCTGTGCTTGCAGGCTCACGCATTAGTCATCTTAAATATTTGAGATATTTACAACGCAAGATGATATTTTCCGGGTGTATACACAAAATATATAACTCGGTGCAACATTTCGTTTTGCTGATCTTCTCTGCTTGTTCTCCAATCCTCCTTTTTAGCCTACATCTTCTGCTTTTCCTGCATCGTTTCCTTCATTCCCCTCGACTACTTCTGCACGCGTTTGCTTCGTTTTCTCTCCGCAATATTTCTTTGCTCTTCTGCGCGAAATCGCGCTTTTCCCGACAATTCTCCCTCTCTCGGTAATAATTGAATTCGCGTTACGTCTACTGCGCGAGAAGCCGAGCAAGAAGATGGCGGCGCGCGCGGTCGTGGACATTTCGCATTTGAAATTGAGAAGAGAAGAATATATAAAAGACAATGGCTGAAACGAGGAAAGTGGCCGTGTATTGTGCCTCTTGCCGTCGCGGCAATCCGATTAGATGGATCTGCGGTACGCAGCGCGGGCTGCTAAAAAGCTACCCTTTGATTTTGAAACTTAATTTACTCATCGAGCGAGAGCAAAGAAAACTACACGTCCATTCCTCGTAACGAGGCTCCGCTTTCATCTTTAACGAGGAATTTCTTAAGCTTAAGACTCAAAGGCGCTGTCTTAGAAAACACGATCCATACGTTAGTCACTGGTGATGAGAACATGTAGACTTAGATCCGGCTCCACCAATGTATGATTAACTTTAATCTTGATTTAACTTATGTGTATATGCTGTTTATCTTTTTTAATTTTTAGAATCTTATGTCTAATTCTTATTAAAATTAGAAAAAGATAGAGAACAAATTGAACCAATATTAAAGTTTATTTTACGTTGGTGGAACTGAGTATTAATGCGATAAATTAATCTTTCTGCCAATGCACGGATACTCGAATATCCACTCTGAATTAAAAGCAATAAAAATGTTTATATTTTCATGTGAATTTCATTATGACGCTTTAAATCTCCAGTCTTCGGACACATTGAAAAAAATTGGTTGAATTAACTTGAATACGATATAATAATCTGTCTGATGAAATATAAATGATCCATGATTTTGGTTATAATAATTTGATTATTATAACCAGACATATATGGTTGCATGAATTCTGATGAAAACTCAGTTGAAATATCAGAATATTTAATTATGATAACTAGAAATTCTATTTAATTCTAACAATATACTCTTCTAATCATACATGTTAAATTAACCCAATCCATGCTCTTATCTGTCTGTAGTCATAATAACCAGGTACTTAATTATACATGTATTAACTAAACTTAACTGGCATCATACCTAAATGTTCTGTTTGCGTATCACAATATTTGATTCTAATAACCAGAAGTTTTGTTTACTTCCACCAAAATTTGCTATATTAAGTATATCTTGTTAATTTAATTGTGATTGTTTTTCTATGCTACGAAGAACAATTTCATACAAACTTTATTTTGTTTTCACTTTTACATTTTTACCTTACGAGACATAGTAAAAAGAAAATTATATATTAGCAGAATGGTTAATGCAATACCGACATATGCATACGTTTATAATTTGTGATTTTAAATAATAAATGTATATCTATGTAAAAACAAAGAAAACAAATTTTAATCACTTTGTTAATGGATTTACAAAACGCATATATTTGATATTACTGTAATTAATTGAATTTGATATACGCAATCTATGAGTTCGTTATATGTTACAATTTTGATCAACGGATATAAAATTGCGTCAATGCGAAATAGGAATAACATGCGGATATAATTAATATATTATTAATAATTGTTCTTTCGCACCAATAAAATTGGGGAATCAGTTGAAATGGATTAACCCGCTGTTTTTCTATAGCCGTAACCGCGGAATAATAACGCGTTAATTAATTATCGACTTTCTGAATTTTATTGAGCATATTCTATTACAAAACTTAGTACACCTTAAATTAATATTCGACAACTAATTTGGCATTCAACCGAAACCATCTTCGGCGGCTCGAAAATGCGAGTAAAAGCTATTTAATTTCTCGAATAAAGATAGCATTTCTAAAGATAGCGATTCTCATTTATACAGAAGCACTCTCTCTTTATTAATTTCCAAACATTATATTAAACATTTAACAGACTCCTTTCAAGGAATATTGTTGAATTTTACAAAATTATCTTTCGTGCTTTTAATAATAGCCGACGAATAATAAAGTAACCAAAATCCTATATAAGAAGTATTAAAAAACTAAAATTGTTATTTGAATAAGGAGTGCAAATATCATCTTTGTAACGGATACAAAATCTATTGGTATGATTAAATCTTTTCGCAATTATTTGCAAACTATCCTACATACACATGCACTAAATCCTAGTTATCCTCAATTCGACAGTGTATCAAGTGTAACAGTCATGCCATGTGCTACCTTCCATCTTTTTTTTTAAACAAGCGTGGATAACGATTGTTGTATTTTTTTCTCAGCTATTTGGTATGCATTGTTAAACGTGGCGAAAAAAAGCGGCTTATCCGACAACGATCGATTTGACGTCGTTTACTTTCCCTTAACAGAAAGTTTTTTTTTCGTTTCTCGTTGTTTGCGCCGTGTACTGTATGCGGAACCGGAGATTGCTTTCGCTGTTCTATGGAATCCGAAGTGCGGAAAATACGCTGTTTGTTCTTCTAGAATTTTGTACAACGTGCTCAAAACGAAAGACAGTAAATTTTCGCCAGCTTTCGCCTACTGCGCTAAATGATTTACGCTTGACGGTTAGCGTATTCCAAATATGCGATACGTGCACGAATTTCGTTATTTGCATAAAAGTTGCACGGCACGCAAATTCATTTCTACGATGATTCGCGCTGTGCATTCTGTACATTAGCTAAAGCTGCGTTGTTTAAAATAATTTTAATACTTTGGAATTAATTGTGTGTGCGCTAATTATAAATAATGAATACTGATTATCAAATCTTGTATCTACGGTGGGAATTGCTCCAAAATCTCGAAAAAAGAATTAACGAATTATATTTAAACAATTCAGTCATGATATTGATCAATTTTTTTCTCCATCCGAGATTTTGGACTCATTTCTGTATTGTGAATATAAGACTTTACAATTGATTATTATTTTGATGTATGATAGAGAACATTTATTGTTCCAGCACCATCCTTGGTCGAAGTCTTTGGGATTTGGTGGAATTGTGAATATTACGCTACCGTGAGTTTAGAGCGAACGTAAGTTGAATTTTTTAATTAATAAATAGCTTCATAATCTATCGTTGATATTAGCCGCATTTATAATAGGAATTATAATAGAAATGTCATTCGCAAAGAGCAGATTCTAATGCACGTATTCATAATCTATTTTTTGTAATTGTAATTATTGACTTACAATATAATCGTAGATTAATGAAATTACAGCGAGATATTAATATAATTACAATGAGATAATATTATTAGAATTATTCTAATAAAATCGTTATTAGTTCTCAAAATTATTATTTGAGTTCATGGATATACTCTCTTAAGATTATTATTTAAATTTTTATGCCTAATTATTTTTTTTTATAACTAGTAATTGGAAATAAATTTCTAGTAATACTTAATATTATTAATTAACGCTCTTATTTTGTAATGTTGATTTCTATACATTTACAATAGAAAAGATTACGGTAACAGAAATCAACGTGAAAGATTAAATATATAATATTATTCAAAACAAATATATATTATTATTATAGAAATATTATATATATTATTACATCAGTCAACAAACATTATTAATAAATATTAATTTCTCTGTTACTTAAATACTGAATTGTTAGCTTTTTCCCATATTAGCAATTATTTAAATTTTATAATTTATTATATATTCTTTTCGCAAAAAATTAATTTATACCAACATGAAACTGGTTATTCATCGAATAATTATCAATCACGAATACAAATCATATATTATTATTTATTTGCTTCATCTTTAAAGAAATAATAATATAAAACAAAACTGATTTAAAACAAGTTTATCTTTCCTAGACAGTTGATACCTTTATTTATTAACAAACATTCCGAATTCTCTTCTGTTTTGTGTTTGTCGCATTAACAAAGAGCACATTTGTTCTCAAAAGTCACATTTGTTCTCAAAGTCACATTTGTCGTATCGAGTGAAATGACAAAGCATTGTCATGTTCCTCATAGTTGACACAGGTTATTACTACATAATGACAACGACACAAACAATGAAAGTATAGTATTGTCAGCATTCGTCAGTTTTATCCTTCGGCAGTTAGAATCAAGTTAGAAATGAATAAAAAGAAGGGAGAGTAAAATAGTGCCGACAGCATGTTCTCGTTTTCTTAAAATTGTTATACTGTCGTGTATCATCAAAGGAAATTTCGTTTATCTAGCCAGCTCCCATAGAGCACGAAAAAGAAAGAGAAAGTAATCAGGATGAAATTCTGGCTGCCTATGAGCAGATAGAACAATATATATATATATGCGTATAAGAAGCTCATTTTTTACTAGGGCCATTTTTACTCGAGCTATTCGATACAACGAGATAGTGATTACAACTAGAAGATTAAAAGTCCATGGGAATACAAAGGACTTCTTAGCTTTTAAAAAGTGCATTTTTGCTTTGAAATATTTAATTATTCGTATAAATTCTAAATATATGGAACAATGGGGGAATAATGGCAGCGCACTTAAGGAAAAGTGGATTCACTATAAAAAATGTTTCAATTACAATAAAAAAAAAGTAAAATTAAAGCTGAATTTCTCGTCTATGACAGATTTATTAACATTTTCAATATATAAATGAATTATAGAATAAAAAAAAGTTCATTTGTATTACTCGGTGCATTGTGTAATATAACGCACTACAGTTTCTACATTAAAAGATTATTAGGATCGGTACTTTTCTGATTTTATTGTTAAATTTTATTGATAAAGTTTATTGATAAAGAATATAATTAAAAAATTTGTTTGAAAGCAAATAATCACGTAAGGCTTGTTATGTAATGCAAAAAATAATTGACCTAATCTTGGAAACATGTGTTGGAAACATGTTTTATTAGAGAAAAAATGTGGGGCGTATTTCACTGTTTTATCTTATTGTATTTTATCAATAAATAGCATTATATTGATGATAGAATTAGATTTTCATAATGGCTTCTCCCACATTTCTAACGTTTCCTTAAGAGCAATATATCTCTTGATTCTATTTAAATAGTCCATTAACATGATAGATATACAATTTGTACGATTCAGAACTTCTACATGTTAGCTGGAAAATAGCCAAAATTTAACATCCTTATTCATTTTCATGTCTAAAGAGTGCAAATGCTCTCTATTGTATAGTTATGTGGTTTCTATCAAATAATAATTATTAAATATTCATTCATAGTAGAATAAAAGGCTCTTTGACGATGTCCAAGCATGACAGTACTGTAATTCGATTGCACGGATCACAGTATAATTGGTACGAAAACGGGACGTGAGTTTCGCGGATTAGTGTTCCGCATCGGCTTGCGGAAGTGCGGAAACGACTTTGACGATGCTCTGATAGTTTCGTGTGACCCAAAGTTAATAACCCCGCGGCGAGGCACGGAACTTTTGCGGACAATGTTCCCGGCCGCAAATTTATAAGATTTGGTCTTATTTGAAAAGTTTATGCAATTTCGCGGTCCCCGGCACACGGCCTGTAAATATTCGGCCGAACTTCGAACTTTTCGAATAATGCAGCCGAAGAGTTTATCGAAGAGAGCGGTGAATGGATACTACTGAGAGATTAGATATCGGAAAGAAACGAAATGTGATATATGAATTGCAAACTTGATTCGATTGACGATTTTGGCGAAAATTTTTTTGAAATAATTAACTATACATAAGCTATAAATTAAATGCGAACGCGTTACATCAATTATTTTAAATATTTAGTTATTCATGTAAATAACGAATACTTATTGTACTTTTATTGCAATAGCTATTGAAATACGATTACATAGCATAATTTTTACAGCGCGTATTAATTGTATCAAACAAGCATTTACTTGAAAAAATACGTTGAACTTTTTAACATATATATATATATATATATATATATATATATTTCAATAATGATTTTAGTTTTCAAACTAACTTTTCTTTCGTTGAGGAATCAAAATTGATTCTTTGATTCTTTATGTATGTGATCGAGTACAATAATATTGATTCAAGCTAAATGCATTTTATTTATCATGTTTATAGTTAGATATAAGAAGAATTTATTACCGCATATTGTGAAATGGATATCATACGAGCGATGAACTCGAATGTGAATCTCAACTCTGTATGTCAAATAATCTTGTAGAAGCGAAATATCTCTTACCCACATTTTTTTCTCGTATTGTGACTTTACATTTTTATTTTATTACTTTACATTTTTTTCTGCTATTTTAATCTTTATCAAACATTTTTGTCGAAATTTAATTTTTGGACGAAAATATTCTACTTTTTTCATTATCATTACATTCAAAGCACACATACTATGAAGATAAAGAATCTAGCAGGACTTCGAGAGAAATATTTACAACAAAGAAAGATGAAACCGTTTCCAGGAGAAGAATTTTTTCAATGATTTTCTTAACAAGCGCATCTCCAAAGAGAAGATTAACAAAGATTGCTTCGAGACGGGTATCGCATTACCTGTTTAGTACGATAATTTTTAATTCATCCAATCTCGGATGCGTTTCACGTATCTCGCAAGAAGAAGGATAAAATTTTTCAAGCCAAAATGAATTAAAGCAAAGCTTTCGTTCCGTCTCCGTCTTTTTCTCTTAAGCCCTGTTAAGTAGCATGTTCTGTAGATGACTACTAGACTGCGCAAGATATAATTTCAATCATATTCCACATAGACGTAACAGTTGTACTGTACGCATATTATGTACATTATACATACAGGTAAGCAGATATTCGCAAGGATGCGGAATTCAATTACACAAAGGCGCGTCATCGAGATCGTGAATGCGGCAGGTGCATATCGACTTAGCGTCTGTGTAAATATGCTCTGCTTCGAGTCTCCGACTTGCGTTACGTTTTGCCGCTGTAGAGAAAGTTGCCTCGTTGCAAAGAACACGAGATATTACACTTGTAAACACGCGATCGTTTCAACGTGAATAACGTTATCTTTAGTAGTATTTATATATGTATGTTGCATCTTCTGAGGAAGCGTGAGTAACTGTCGTTACGTTCCTCCGAATTGTGAGCTTGTATAAAGATTCAAGAATTCCTTAATTGTGGTGCTACGAGACTTATATCAAGAGATAAGAATAAATACACTAGCTGGATTGTATGTGCACAGTTCGAAAATTTGTATTAAAACATTTCATATTTCTCAAACAACTTTAGAGTTTACGTTTTAAAATACATTATTTTTATGTTATTTATTCATAAATTGTATTATTTTGATGCTAAGAAATGTTAAATACTTCAAATGTAGGTAACTTGGGACATGAGATGACTTTCATCCATGAGTCACTAAAGAAAACTTACACAAAACTTAAACTTTCTTTAGAAACTCATGTATGGATACCATGATTAAATTTAGCAAAAATACATGCTGTCTCAAATTACCTGCACTTTCTCAAGTCATCTACATTTACGGTATCGATTGAATATAAAATATTCAAATAACACAATCACATTTAATTAAACTTACACTTGGATATATGTAACACAGAATTTTAACAAGGATTTGAGTGGTTATTAATTTTGCATAACCACAAATACATGCAACTCTTTATTCTTTATTGTTTTATATTGATATACTTTCACAAAAATAGATTCTAATTGTTTTTGCTACTGATAAGTACGATCGATAATGAACTTTCTGTATAATGGACGTTATATAAGTGATTTCAAAATACTAAGATTTTTATTCTTATTTTATTCTTATTTTAGAAATGAAAAACACACATAATGCCATCTTCCATTTTTTGCGAATGCTTGTAATAATTTGATGATTAAAATTATTTCCATATGTCGAGTATTACATGATCTATTGGAATTTTTAATAGTGATGCGAAAAGAAAATACTGAGAATAAAGTAGGACTACTAATTCGTTTGCGCAATTCTGATGTCTACCCCCGTAGTCCATGATAGAACGGGCTAACGACTCCGTCCTTATTCTCCGCTAATTAACTATTAATGACTTATCGGGAAAAAGTGACCTCGGTCGAGAGTTCACGCGCCCTATCCGAGAGCGCCAGCGAGCACCGCGTTTATAATTAGAAAGTCGATTACGATGGTGCCCCCGTCGTTGCGCGGTGACCCGGTGTAATGAAAACAGCATCCCCTCGATAATTCGTGAAAAACGCGCTTTCCGCCGGAACCAATCCAGCGGTACGATTGACTAAACTCGTTCGCTTCTTCTTGTGCAAATTGATTATAATGGCCGCTGTCAAAGCCGCTGGCTCTAATAAAGCATTATTATATCGTGCGCTATTATATCCGTATGTTATTATATCATCGCATGCAATTACCGCGTCGTCGTATCGATACGCGCAGCATAATTCATACGACGCGACGTCTGGTCTCAACGTCTGGTCAATATTTATAGATCGCACAGATCTGCAGTCTGCTTAATGCACGTAATTTCGCGTGATGAAATTAAAATTAGTCGAATAAATAAACCTGATTCCAAGACAGAAGCATATTGAAGGCAACATTATTTGCTCTCGCTGAATTGTAAAATCTTGATTGACTCCAGATGAGATCTGTAATGTGTCACGCATGCGCTTTAAATGAATTTCCTGATATGATGCTATAAATAGCCATGTCTTCTTCAAACAACAGAAGATAGAGAAAAAAATTATGCATTTAAATTTTCATCTCGTATTGTGAAAAATTGATTAAAAATGAATGAATGTTCTAATGGTATCAATTAAAATTCTAGTTATCTCTAACTAAAATTATAATATTATATATATGTAAAATAAGAAAAATTTATACGTAACAAAAATTTTATATATATCTAATTAGTTTTCCTTTTGTCATTTTTGAAATCTCATCATAAGGAATCAAAATATCCAGAACATAATCCAGTGTAAAACGCGTTTGTGCAATAACGCGTAAACCGCGCGAGACAAGGATTCTTAGTTAGTTAGACAATGTTTCTGTAACTAAGTCAAGCCAGAGGTCACAATAATAACTTTAAACTCACTTTGTACGACGCGATTGCATCGAAAACGAGATTCTCCTTTTCGCCTCACGGCCATTTGTATCACGACCAGGTAATTTAACAAAAAGTTGCTTGCGATATTTCGTTATTACATTTAAGCTCTTCCAACGACGAGAGACTGAATCTCTGAGAAGTTTCAATGGAGCACCCTATACATGAGAGTTTTTTTTCGTCGAAGTCTCGGTCCACGTTCAGTTCTTCGCTTCAAGCGTTATCTCAAAGTACATATAACACATATAAATCCATTCGCCATAACTTCTTTGATATTCTCGGAAGACGGCCGTCGTCGTCGTTCAATAATCCTTATTTCTACCGGGGAAAAAGTTTCCGCAAGGAAGCTGGTAAGTATTGCGCGTGTTCTTCCTTCCTCACAAATTACAAATTAAATTACAGCACTTTCGTAGGAAGCGCAAACTTCCCTAAAACTCATGGCTGCGAATCACTTACAGTAATCTGTGTCTTACTTGCACGATCGCTTCGTTGATGAAAAAAGAAAAAATCCTCTCGGCATAGTTCGCGCGACGCTTTTCCTTCCCACGAACATTCATTTTACTTTCCTTCTTCTTAAACATTCTATATTTACGCATAGCTTCCGTTGCAAAAACTGCATCGTAACTACTGCTTTCGAAAGTCATTTATAAGCATCGCGATATCCGCCCACCCACTCGTCGCACCGATCGTTACATCCACCAATCATCGATCGCTCGATGTGTTTCGCGAGACCTTATTTCATACGTGAAAATATAGGACGGGCAGAGAGATCCGGCAGGATAACCACCGCCTCCGGTATGTTGGCTCGCATGATTGATGAAATTTGTGTAGGAGCAACAGGGCATACTTGCCGTACCCTCCGGTAACGGAACGCTCTTGATTGATAGAGGGTGTTCGAATTTGAAATTCCGCCCTACAGAAAGTTGACCGCCCACACTCTTTCTCTCTCTCTCCCTCTCTCGCTTTCTCTCTCCTTTTTCTCTATCTCCCTTTCTCTTCTGCGTCTGATGTTTTTTTTCTGCGTGGCACGCGAACGTATATACTAGACACGCACACGTTTACATTGAGCAACTTTTGCGTTTCCGCATCCCATGACATGACTGGTGGGAGGTTCCTTCCGGCATGGTAGACGCGCCGGCCAAAGGACACTCGTCTCATTCGTCTATCGTTCATTCAGGCTAAACGGCCGCTCCAGTCCGTATACAAACTCCTTTCCCCGTATCCTCGTTGACTTAGTTATTTACAAGTCAAATACGGTCGATCGATATACTAGGATCGAGGAAGCAGAATCGCCGGCCGTCGTGAAGCCGCATCGGGCGCAGTGAGACAGAACAGCAAGACGGATGTATGAATCGAAGCTCAATGCATGCGCGATGTCATCACGAATATCATCTTTTAGCGTTTCTCTTGTCGTTTTGTCCGTGTAATATTAACTCTCTGCGCGTACGTACCTTTCCTCTGGAATATATTTCATGAAAGAGAAAACACTCTTCGTGTCTCTCACATAAGCCGTACACATGCCGAGCAGCATGGTTCAAAGAGCATTGTTTCAGCTTCAGATTTAAAGCCACGTGGGCAAAGAGAAGACTGAAAAGTGGCGGTTTTAGAGAACAATACTCTTAGTACGTATGTATTTTGACCGCGTGGCAAGACCAATCGAGAGACCATTCGAAAGAACTTCTCTGTCGCGGTCAAAACAATAAAATCTCGAGGCTATAGGAAAGTGTAGCAACCGCAGGCGTCCTTGCGGACGAAGACTTCAAAAAGTTTCGACGTCGCGCGGAGCATGTGTACGTGAAAAGTTGGCTGAAATCTGCTATGGCGCGCACGGTTCCCACTGGAATGGTTTTCCCGATGGAATCCGGCTGCGATCTTTGGCGAATTTCTCTTTGTTTTCCCACGACGTTAATCCACAGTGACGCACAGTTTACTTTTGTACGCTTCAAAAAATACAAGTTACGCGATTTCAATTATTATACACATTGTGATTCGCTGACGATCTTCGCCGGTTCTCTAATATTGAATCATGTTTAATTTTTAATCATTTCAGTCCTTCGCGAATGTTTCAATTTCGCTCGACTGCATATATATCGCTTTCTTGCTTCAAAAGTGACACAACTAAACAAATTGACTTTTTCAGAATAAGAGATAAAACTATTTTTTTACTTGACAATAATTGATTTAAATTAACTAATATTAGCAAAAATAGTACATCAGGCCAATTTGAACTTCAGAGCCAAAACGCAAAGCTATTGACGTAAAAAAATTCAATGTAAGATTTCAGACTTATAAAGTATTGATAAGCGTCGCTCAAATGTATCTCTGAAATCTTACCCATAGTGAGTTTTTTACATCGATGATTTTGCGTTTGCTCCAGAGCTTAAATTGGATAAGCATGGACTATATAATTTTTAATATGATGAAATGTCATTTCCGTTTCATCCTTTAAGAAATCACTTATGTCATGTTTTAAGTTTTAAGTAGCAAGTTTGATATTCTACAAATCCTGAATAATTTTTCAAGAGCGACATAACTTGAAATATTACCAACAGAATTTATTTATATTTATCTTAATCGATTAAAATAACTAGATTTAAAATAAAATTTCTTCTTTAAACTTTGGTCACAAAATTCTTAACTCTAAATGTTTTCTGTAGATTTCTCCTTTTTTTATTTACAAAAAACGATACAACTCAAAGTGTGTCACTCTTAGAAAATATTACAATCTCTTTGAAAATCTTAAGAAGTACATTATTTGGCGGATTGCAAAGTTAATTCAGTTTTGATGATTAATAGAGTGATCATTATCTAATTCTTTATAATAACTTGAAAATAACATTGTATGAGTTGTGTCATTTTTGAAATAAAGAAACAATATTCTTAATATAATCAATTGTCATTTTTATCGTTTTTATAAAGTTAGGTTATTAATTAAGTTTAGTTATAAAATACTTTCGTGAAATTTAATTATTTTTTAAATTATTTTTTATTGGATAATATTTACTTAACTCATTCATGATTCTCTGAAATGATGATTTTGTTGAAGTATCTAAAAAATCAGCTAAACATAATTTTATTGGACTTTCAAAATAATTATGTAGGACGCTCAAGCATGATTGCAGGAAATTTTTTGCAGCATGGCTCATCATACGTTTTCTGCATAATTATTTTAATGATTCAAATTTATTTTGTAAATCTGTATTTATTTAAATTTTTAGATACTTTAACAAAATTGTTCTTTCCATACAATAACTTAAAAAATCTCATTTTTTATGCTACTTTTGAAGTAAGAGAACGATATATAAAAAAAAGTTTGAAGTCTGCATAAAATTTATTTATTTATTTATGAAATGAAATTTGAGGAACGAGATATATAAAATAACTTGATAAATACACAAAACTAAAATCGTGTTCTAATAAATTAATAAATCATTTCGAGATATACAGAAAAATTTTTTCATCGAGATGTTGTAGCTTAAATTCTTATCGAATTTCAACCGATAGAGAGATTCGGAATTGTATTTGTCGCGGAAAAACTAATATAATGCACAATCTCGAACTCTACGGCGATAATAACAGGGGTGAAGCTTGTTTTAGTTGTCGTGCTGTATTAATTTAACTTCGGCGACGCGTCGACACGACACGATACGACGCTGGCGTCGCAGAATGCGATGCTGTAATGGTATTAAGCTAAATTGCCAACAGTCCTCAGCAGGGTATTCCGTCCTGCTTTGAGATTAGTGGCGTTGACTAACAAAAATAAAGAAAAGACAGGCTCGTGGGAATGTAAGGGGGAGGAAAACAGAGTGGCCGAGGAAACACGAAGAAAATCCCGGAGGTCTCCGATGGCACCAAACTGCCTTAGACATAGCAAGACTTGTTTGATAACATGAAAGTCGAGTTTAGTCTCGTTGTGCGAGTCATGAAATAATTTTACTCTGTTCAAATGACACATACTGTTGTAAGAAATAGCGGTAAATATATAAGATTGTCAATATATGCAGTGATTCTTATTTCAAATCTCTTATAGCTTTTTTCACTGGCAGAACTGGTGCACATTAAAGCTAACTTAATCTGAACGTCAGAGTGAAATATCTCAATTAATATAATCCAATGTTAAAATACCCAATGTATATTTTATCAAATATCACAATAAAATGTGTTTGAGGATTTAATTTGTTTCTATATTTTTATTAAACATACATCTTTATATCGATTTGTGTACAACGGCTTTAAAGTGCACTGAGTGCGCACCAGCTCGACCAGTGAAAAACACTATTAGAATATTTTTAGATTATTCGAAATTTTCGAGTAGTTCAAATCATAGCAATTCAAATTCAAATCGAATCAAATTTTACCTGAATCGATTCGATTCATACATCGAATAGTTCGCACAGTTATAACAGAAGGTTAAATAGAGTAATGCTAAAGTGGAAAAAACGATAAACAAGTATATTTTATATATACATATAATTACATGACGACATTTGTTATTATAAAATCGTATATCGCATAATTTGTTCAGTGACAATCATGCACAATTATCTTAATGTACATTAACTAAAAGTGTCAAATAGCGTATGGGATATTTGTATGACATATAAATTATTCAAAATTATTAAGCGCTGCGTATTATTTAGTAATAATTAATTCCGGCCGCGTATACATAATATGATTAGTCGATCGTATAATTAAACAATGATCCACATCCGCGTTCAACTATCAATAATGATGAATGTAGGTAAAACGCGTAGCTAGTTGCCCGCGTTGGTAAATATTAAACGGTAACTGGAATACATTAGTTACATGTTGCATATTTCTCTCCGACAGAATATCCCAAAAGACGAAACTCCGCTTTCACATGCATGCAACTACGCTCGGCTAAGTAAGTTCTGCGGTCATAGTACCACAGTCACGTTCTAACGTCATCGCGCACGTTTCTGCTGTTAACAGGATTTCTCGAGATGATACCGAGAACGGCGAGCCGGTGGCTGCTTTGTGTGGCGCTTACGGTCGCCCTGTGTCAAGGCCAGGAGGACTGGATGCAGTGCTCGTCGACATGCAAGTGCAAATGGGTATCCGGTAAGAAGACCGCCGAGTGCATTAAGCAGAACCTCACGCAGGTGCCAGGAGATCTTTCGCCCGAGATCCAGAGTCTCGATTTGACCGGCAATCGCATAACTCACCTCATACGCGATGCATTCAGCCGCGTCAATCTGGTTAATCTGCATAAGCTGTCGTTGCGCGATTGCGGCATCGAGGCGATTAACAGGGACGCTTTCAGCGACTTGAAGATCATCATCGAGATCGACCTGTCGGGCAATAATATCCGCAATCTGCATCCAAGTGTCTTTTACGAAACCCAAAAGTTACGAGTGCTGCTACTCGATCAGAACAAATTGAGAATGCTGGATAACGGTTTGTTCTTCAATCTCACTTTCCTGCAGAAAGTCACGTTGTCAGACAATAGATTAGAGCGCATCGAGGAGCAGGCGTTTCGTAATTTGCCAAATTTGCATTCCCTCGCGTTGGATGGAAATAATTTCAGTACCTTGCAATTGCAAAGCTTCGAGAGTCTGCCCAAGCTCGGCAGTCTCGAGCTCCAGAATAATCCATGGAACTGCAACTGCCACCTCAAAAAGTTCCGCGATTGGGCGATCCAGCGCAAGTTGTACACACAGCCAACCACTTGCCAGCAACCGCCCCACATGATCGGCAAGATGTGGGACGAAGTTAGTAGTGACGATTTCGCGTGCAGACCGAAAATCACCAACATCGAGCCGTCGAACAAAATCGAAACAGCCAAAGGAGATGTAACAATATCGTGCAAGGCAACGGGAATTCCACATCCTGAGGTAAATGCATATTCAGGCACACTCGATATAAATCTCTAAATATCTTATAAGTTAAAGTCAAATAAGTTTCTGATCTAAATAAAGCTTATAGTGAAAAGAAATGCGATTTAATATTAATCTTGCCATTTTATTAGAGAATTTTTGTATTCAGTACACATTAAAATTTCTTTAGTAATGGAATTTTTTCTACTACCGCACTATAAAACCTCACATTACATCTATTTCAGTTATCATGGACGTATCGTAATCGCCTTATAACCAATAGCACTAAACACGCAAACGATAAAAATTACATATTGTTGGCGAATCATGATTGGTTAAATCTCACTATCATCGATGCGCTGCCTGCCGACAAAGGTGACTACGTTTGCCACGCGAAGAGTCCGGGCGGCGAAGCGGAGAAAAACGTGACTTTATCCATAATAGGCGATGCTCTAGGCGGCAGAGAGAACTTCATCAGCCTGCCTCTCGCTATCGGATTAGGTGTCACCGCATTGTGTCTGCTGATCGTTACAGTAGTGCTCTGCGTGTGCTACTGTCGTCGTCGCCACACCAGGCATGACGAGAAAGGCCTCGAAGCGGCGTCCCTGGAGCACCATGGTCTCGGTGAACAGGAGAAATCCCTGATTACGACCATTAACCCGGTCGTGAAGCCCCCGAGGCGCTACGAGGCACCGTCGGTGACATCGCATAGTACGGAGATGACGGAGTTGAACCGCACGTTGCTCGACAACGACTCGGTTTTCGGTCAGTACACAGCCTATATTACTAAACAGTGCGCGGCTAGGTGCTAGCGAGAAACTATTTTGCATTAATTTCGACAAGCGATTTACCTCGAAACCGCGCATTCGCGGACATTAATTTAAGGTCGACAGAATTCATCGTCGAATATGATCCGATATGATTCTTAACAAGTCGCGAAACATCGGTCATTTCGTTTGAGTAGTATTCTTCTTCCAAGCAAAAATGGAAATGACCTCTATATGTCGCTTATATAATGTACAAACAGCGTGTATGCATGTGTGTGCGTGTAATCGTAAATCGATTCGTTTCCGTGCCGAGCGCGGACTATCATGCGAGAATTATTCGACCAGGTGCCATCGATCTTAAGGTAAGGAGAGTCCGCCAAGTGGCAGTTAGGAGACTAATGAAGATCCGTTAGGGACGCTTATAATACATCAGGCACCCCTTAATATAACATTTGCGCTGCGATAGCGCGAACACATTCGTCATCCGTATTCGATCATTGATATATCATCCTTTTAGAAATAATATTTTCTGTAGATCAGAACAAAGAGCAGATTTTAATTTTTAGTTTCCAACGCGAAAATGTTGATTACGACTTGCATAATAAATTGCTGTAACATATAATTATACAAGTAATGACGACAATAAGGTACGCCAAGCAACATGTTGCGTGTGTAGACTTGCGTGTTATTATTTAATGAAATATTTTTCGACGAAAATACGCAGGAACTTGTATATGTGATAACACACAATCAAATTTCTATGAATCCGGAATATTGTAGAAAAAATATCAATATATGATTTTAAAGTGATTCGAATCTTGTATAATAGTAAAATTCAGTCAATTTTACGAATTTTAAGGGAAACTTCAAAGCGACACTATGTAGCGCCAGCGTTCGCTTGACCGACAACGCTCAAGAAAATGCGGTTACATTTCCCAGTTCAATTGATAAAGCGCTCTTCCGACTGCGATCATATCGCGACCAATCCGATTAAAAGCAATCGTTTACGCTCGTTGAAGATAATATCAGTATCGCGGAACGTATCAAAACAACATCCTGGTAATGCAGTTTTATTACTCGCGCGTACGTCTCGCGCGTTCTTTTTGTATTCGCAGACTTCCCTCGCGATTTTTTTTTCTTCCTATTTTTTTTCTCAACCTTACTTAGATTTTCTTTTTTAACGTTCGTCCTTCTCTTTTGTTCATGTTCTCGCAGCTGACGGTGTCGGGAGCGGTGTCGTCGGCGGGGTAGGCGGCGGCGTAGGCGACGACGAGAAGGAGCACGAACGAGCCACACCGGAACTCGACGGGGGTGGCAACGGCGGCGGCGTCGGCGGCGGCAGTGGCACATTGCCGCGCGGGGGTGCCGGTTACCACCACCGACAATATCCGCCGGACCTGCTGGCCTTCTCCGGCGGCCGCGGCGCATCGCCAACAAGCCAGGCGTCAACAGCGCCTGACAGCACGCGTCTGCCTAGTCAGCAAATGATAACACCGGCGGCGGCGGCGACAACGGCTGCGACGGCCTCATCATACGGCTCGCCGCCGTCAGGCCAGTACCATCCGGCCGCCTTCAAGACGCTGCCACACAGCCGCAGCGCGACACCATATAGTCTCGGACCATCATCGTCATCGTCACCGTTAGCGCCGGTATTACCTCGTCACGGTTATGTAACGATTCCGCGACGACCGCGAGCGCCTAGCTGGAGCAGTGCACCCCCGACATCGCCCACCGACGCTCTCGAGCCTGTGTACGACAATCTGGGGCTACGCACTACGGCAGATGGTAGCTCGATGTTGTCGCTGAATAAGAGTCCGGAACCAGCCTCGTCTATGAGGGGTCGGCCGCTTCCGGGCACGCCGGGAGGTTCGCACTATGGATCGATCCAACGTAGCACCCCAAATATCTTGACGAGTAATCCATTGGACAGAGTGGCGCCGGAAGGTGCAGCTGAATGGCCGCTCAAATTGACGGACGAGAGCATGGACGGCGGTCATCTGTTACTCACGCAGCAGCAACAGCAGCAACAGGCAGCCGCCAGCAACACTCTCGGTAGAAAGGTACCGCCGAGACCGCCGCCAAAACCCAAGAAGAAATCCGCCAATGGACCGACGTTGTATGAGGATGAGGGTGAGGATGGCACGGAAGTATGATATCATGGGCATCGTCCGCGATGAGAGCGACTGGTCGTAGTACGCCATGATGGGGCGTGCGTGACCACACTTACAATAAACCGGTAGTGCCTTTCAAGACGCGTGTCTCGCACGTGCGAGACTTCCACTCCATTCAACGAGTTGCAGTCTGGAAAATGAACAAAACGAGGAGACTCTTCTGGGAGATTTTAGGATGGACGGGTGGTTCGCCGAAATCGCTGACGATAACGTTTTAGAGGAGGACACGCCGATCGGACATTCGTGTCACCTATATTCCCCTTCCTCAACTTTCCTTTCCTGTAAGTTATCTTGTAAGTTATTTATTGAACATTATGGAGCACCTGGAGTATCCGAAATCAGCAAATCGTGATCTACATGAATTATTTATCGAAACGATCCGATCGTTCAATGGATTCTTTCTTGTCCCTCATCTTCTCCTATGTATCTTTTTCTCTTTTTTTTCTCCCTTTTTTTAATCAGGTTCCTTTAGCGTTTTATTTGATGCTCGTCACGCGCCGTGAGGTGATAACATGATAATGTGAATAAGGTTGCGGACATTGCTACCGGTATTAATTGATAAGGCGAAACCTATTCGCGTTTTGTGTGAAATTTACGTGAGCACGAAGCAACTGGAAGTGCTAAACGCGAGTCATTCCGCGAAGAGCGATACCAGTGAATTTGTCTTCTATTCGTATTATCCCGCAGTGGGAAATCGCGAGCGTAATGGCGCGATTCGTGTGTATAAACGGAAGTGTTAAGGTTCAGGCAAGGCAACGTTTTGCACATGTTACATTTATGCGGTAAACATGATGAGAATTTAATATTGTTAAGAATTTATCTAGTTGTTATACGCCTATCGCGTTTTCTTTTTTGACATTAAAATTCTGACGCCTGTATCGAATCGTAGCAAGACTCGTTGCATTCGCAAGCAACACGAACTCTCGTGCTAAACTTACGTCGAAAATGGCGTAATGATCTGTGTCCCTTCTCCTTCAGTAAGTGCATCGTTAGATCGTGTTCGTACCCGTAAGGGTAACCCGTATTCTCGTCTCAGCGATGTTTGCATCTTAAATCATCGATAAATGTATCACTGCAATGATTGTAGCGGCAAATTGATTATCAGTATCTCGCAAATATCGTTGATGTCAGTCCCTTATAGCACGAGGGTAGCATGTACCTCTTTCCCTAAGATAAAAACGTGAAAAGTGTAAATTTTTCATTAAAATGGAGAAATTTTTCATTTTTCACATTTCTGTTCTACGGAAAAAGTTACATGATCGCTACTCAGAACATTCCAGCAACATTGCAGCAATATTGCTAGAATTCTCTGTGCTATATGGAATACGGAATGCCCTACTTATGTAACGGTGCCACTTTGTATTACGTTAAATGGATAATAATCTATTACAGCGACTGTAAATCTATATTAGATGTAAGTGCTGCGATGACACTCGACGCGTATTCGAAGTTGTAAGAACAGATTGCAACGTACGATAAAATGGTGTACAGTATAAATATGTGACGATTATTTTTACCGATGTTAATTACACGAATACTGTGACCTTTGAAATGCGTGTAATTCATTATCAGAATGACCGAGTGGTCAAAATAACAGCGTATTTTGTAAACGAGACTAATTTGATGTCACTGCCCGATTGGTCTCCACATCGTGCTAACCATGGATAACACCAAAAAGACCAGTTTATAATATATATATATATATATATATATATATATATACTCCT
>NW_012130076.1:3469069-3478508 GCF_000143395.1 Atta cephalotes
TAACAACAAACAACATTATATATATATATATATATATATATATATATATATACTCCTCTACCGATCCAAATTCACTTCGGGACTTCAAATTAATTGAACGTTACGCGCGGTGCGTTCCAATTAGCAACAATTACAGCTCGATTGTTAACAATTGTGGCATATCGCGCATAATATCCGAATGCGCGCGTAAAAATTATTGACTAGTTCTCGTACGATTGCAAGCAATCAAAAGGACAACGCCAAGTGTAACGTGGACGAATTGTTAGATGGACATGATTTAAAAAGATGACGATATAAAAAGATGACATGTCATAAACGCGGAGTGAGGAACAGAATTCATCGCGTCCCCTATTTTGAGATACGTTCGATCGCTACAATTCTACTGACGACAATATATCGTAAAGTAGAACGTCCATGCGAGCTATATATCATCAACCAGCGAACGCGTACGGACTTATGGTCCCGAATACCTGATGGCCGATAAATCGTCTCTCCTTGAAACTGGAAAACATGTGACTCGTCGAAGCGCGGGGCTTGTCACGCGCACAGCCGGCAACACGTTTTTCTTTTGCATTGAAGTTAATGTCTCTTCGAACTCATTCGAACTCGCTTCTCTTTTTTCTCCTCTTATCGCGATGCGATTTCCATGATATGAGTACATACAAGTGGTCCCTCTTGGCGGTTTATCCTCGGCATTATCCTCGCATTATCCTCAGTGGTGGTTAACGCTGTCGATCCAGTTCCGTTCTCGCACAAAACATCTGGCTACGATACATCGTGATAAGGAGTGCTTTACGTTTGCTTACCCTCCCCCCCCCCACACACACACACACACACACATATATATGAGGAGCCTCCAGTTGGCGATATTTCACCGCAGGTAAGGGTAGGTAGAGAACGTTCTTTAACTGCGAATTTATCGCCAGCGAACCATCCACTCTTTATGCTTTTGTTACCTTTTTTATCTGGGAAGATTAACGTTTCCCTTTCTCTAACTTTAGCAGGGATTTCGGACGCGATTGTATACAACTTGTTGCGATTGCGCACGGCCGCGATTTCCGCGGCGAAGCGCCGAGCGATCGAGGAAACGTATTTCGAATGAATTCCACGTGAACTTGCCTTACCATTGAACGACACTTGAATTCAAAGGGCTCTCGATCAATCCCATACCCTTGTCTCCCGAACTCAGCGGCGACCCGGATCAGCGTTGTTCAAGTAAAACACGACGGATCCTGCTCCATAAATGCATATATTCGAAATCGCGATATATTGAGAAGACACTTTATGTCGACCGTAAACTCAGCGCTTCTTCTCTTATGCAATCGCACGAGAAGTTTCGATTTATTAAATACCTCGGTATCTCATGCGCGAACGCAGATTAAAATAAAAATTTCCTTAATCCTCCAGACGTGAGTCTCTACTGGATTTATTCAATTATATCCTTGCTGACGATAAGTCGATCTATTGGAGAGAGCTACTCAATTATAAATCTCTTTGTTCAAAAGTATTAGAATTTAATTTTCTTTATGTTACCTCTGCATATTTGAATTATTTTTATTAAAATATACGTACCCAGTAAACATCAATTAATGGTAATATAATACTAATGTTATATTCATATTCAACAATATATAACAGTTACGTTGAGAGAATTTACTACAACAGTTTTTGAGTATGAAATTATAACATTGATTTTACTTTGATTGTATTTACTGGCTATTTATTTTTATGTCATTTTATTTCCTTGAAATTAATTAATGCCTTTTATTTAATATAAGTGAGCCCCAGCAGTAATTTTAGCGCTAGTTCTGGAGGATTAAGATAAAATTTAGGTTCGAATGAAAAAAAAAATTTCGATTTCTTATCTTGCATCCTGTGATTTTGTCGATTAAAATCTCTCCTTTTAGGATGTTACATGTTATTCGGATCGCGATACGAATATATAATTTAATATTTTATTTTATTTAGAGTAGATTATTTCAATTCTTTTTTCTTATCTTTGTTTTTCTTTTAAAGCTATTTCTTTTATTTCGCATTCTGATTATCTGCTTTTGAGATCGATTCGCGGGACGCGTAAAACGCGATGGCCAAGAACCATCCGGAAAACTGAGCTTTTCGTGCCCGGATTACGCCAAACAGTATTAAGCGCTCGATGACTACGACTCGAGTGCAAACTTGACAGCCATCCGGGTGAGACGCGGCGGAGAAAATAGCAACGCGGTCGTGTCGCCTCGATTTTTCGCCGTGCCACCGCGATCGACGAGCTCGACAACTTATTGCGGAATGTTACCGTCTAACTCTCGTGCGAGAAAAATGTTCAGTCGCGATGCGCCGCGACAGTCTGAGAAACGTTTCCGGTTTCTTGTAGGCCAGTGCCAACCGATTTTCCAACCACGATTTTTCTATCTTCGTTTCTTCTCGAATCGTCGAATCAATGCATGCGGAACGCGTCGTTCCATTATGTTTGTCTCTTCTTATACGTAGACTTGTATTACTCAGCAGCCCGAATGTGTCGTGCAAATGAGAAGGAAATCGCGCTTTCGATTCGAGCGTATGTGAAAAATCGAGCTCGCACGATCGGAGAACATCGCAGAACAGTATTTTAAGCGGCCTAGCAAAGTCGCGGCTTGCCTAGATCGACCTCTGTGCCGTGCTATGTACATACACTTTCTCTCTCTCTCTCTCTCTCTCTCTCTCTCTCCTTCTTTCAATTGCACTCTATTCGTACATGCTGTTCATATTGTAAATGATACACAATGGAAACTCGCACGGCACGGGTTCGGTCGTCATCGGCGCCACGAATATATTTTTGTAATTTTGTATTTTGCATTGCGCCTTTCTCCGCGATCCGACGTCTCACTCGGCCGATTATTCCAAAGGATCGATTTCCATTTGTCGATACCATTGTTCAATCCTCGGACGTTTGATGGGGGCAACATGAGATCTACGCACATTCCATGTAACACTGTGAGAAAGTGCTGCGCGCATCACAGTTAACGAAGCGAATGTACGTACGTCATACCCCGGCATCGGAAATAATTTATTGATTGTCACCGCGTGAATTCTGAATTGCGATTGCGACCACGTCACTTGTGCGTTCTACTCCGCGAAGTTTCAGTACCGATCGATCGCGAATCGAGTAACACCGATCTTGTCTTTTTACGATCGACTGCACTTTTGTACGAAGCCCTCTCTTTCTCTCTCGTTCGTATAACGAGGCACTTATTAATTCTTAACAACGAAGTAATCGAGATTTAAACAAGCTTTTTATTTCTATTCGAGGAATAACTGAGATCTTCAAATAAAACTCTTAAATATCACCGAATCAATTGAACGTTCAATCTCTACCATTCTTTTTTATTTTTGTACATAGTGTAGAATTTCAGTGGACTATTTCAAATTATTCTCGATCTATTGAAAATATTCTCGTTTTCGTCTGTTGAAGATTTTTGTTCAGTTATAATTACGTTCCAAGATACATAATTTTCCATTCGTTGGTAGAGTAAAAAGAACATATTGCTAGAACTGACATTATCGGGGACAAAATTAAAAACGCAATTTCACACGAATGAAAACCAACGTCATTAAACACTTTCATATCGTGATGTTGTATCGGAAATTCTCAGCGCTCAATTATCTATCCAACTGCCAACTACAACGCAATGTCGTTTGCGTGATATTTCAAATATCGTGCACGCACATTCCTCGCTTCCAATATACCCTTCGATTTGTACGTGCTCGTGAAGTGTTACAATAATTTACATTAAAATAGGGTAATTTACGACTAGCACAAGCAAGCTCATTTAGGCTGCTCCGATTTGTACGCGGTACACAGAAGAGAACTTGACACGGTCAAAATTTTTGTCGAAATTAATAACATTGGTGTCATTTCAACAATTTTAATATATTCGCAAATATCACGCATATCATTATCATTTACATGATTTTAATATCATTGATTATTAAATTTTATTATAAATACTTTTACAATTTAGATTTGTCGTATGATTTTAGTGAAAACATTGATTATTAAAATTATTAAATATTTTGAATAATTATAAAATCAATTTCGAATTTTTATTTTCTATTTCTTACGTACAAACGTTTAGATACTTGTATATAAAATGACAAATATGAACATATTAAATTTACGATATGACGCTTCATTCTTTCTGCCAATGAGCGGTCAATCGAAGGTACCGTCCAACCAGTAGATTGGTCCAACTTACAATCTTCCGAGAAATTATTTCTGGATCTAATTAGAACACTTTTTATAAGACGCGTGCATTTTATAGAACATAGTTCAGTGAAAATTTACACAGACCTAAAACGGATCACGCTAAATATTTAGTATTTTGCATTTGTTACAACATTCTGTGGGATATAATAATTATATACTTAATATAATTTGTATTCTGCAATTACAGCATATAAAATTATTACGTATATTTTAGCAAGCTCTAACTGCTGTTTTGTTTCTTTAAACAAGGATTTAAAAAAGACATTTAAAAAAAGACATAAATTCTTTAGATTATATGCATCTTTATAAGTTATATGCATTCTTGACATAAGTAGAAATGGTCAAAACAGATACTTCGCTTATTATTTATGTCTATAAAGAATTCGCTGGATTTTTGTCAAATATACATAAACAAATTTACATTCTTTTTATAGCGTGTGAAGTGTTCCGTAAATAACTTAATTATTCTCTCTCAAGACTGACAATCTTAGAGTTAGGACAATATCTTCTGTATTTTATGTATTTTATGAATGAATATTCTCGTTATTTCTCGATAGAATTACGAAACAACGCCATCATGAATTTTGTTTGAATTAACTTTGATATGAAATATGTTAAATTGTTCCTTTTAAAGAGATATAATTTGTTATTCCACATATAGTGAAACATACGTATAAACATAAATAATTATCATTGATTAACATCGATCGAAGCCAACTGAGCTGTGTTCATTTGCTTCTATTACCTGTTACAGAACAATGTTGTTTAGTTGATAAGTCCTTTGCCTAACGCATAAACAATTGTTAAAACTGCCTAATTGCCGCATCTAATGGCGCTAAATTTCAATGAAGGAAGAATGTAACGTGTACGAGTAAAATAATTAAATATTGTAGGAAACACGTAAATACATCGCTAAATATGCATAATAATTCTGTTAACACACATGTCGAACTTGACAATGTCGTGTAAGGATCGCATCTGGTTAACTCGTGCTTAACGAGTATTTCTCTGAATCATTATGAATCGCAAATCAAAAAGAAAATTATCATTTTATTGACGCAATTTCGTATCACGGACGAAGAGTACTGTGAGATTGTGGGCTAAGGAAAATGTTTTTATCGAGATATGTAAGCCGGAATGATAATGTGAATGTAAATGATTTATATATGCATGTCGTATGTTGTAGATAATAATCTTCGAAATGTAACATCCGCGTTCTCGCCAGGTTCTACATGAGGTAAAAATATCAATGATCGAGAAAAAATTTCATTAAAATATTTTTACCGTTATTCCTACTATGTATTCTTGCTATTTGTACGATTTATTACTTTTATATTAATTTTCTATATATACTATGTTTTAATATTACTATATTTTTTAAGATATTACTATGATTATTATATTTACGCTATATAGTTACTAATGTCGCTATTATTGTCGTCATTACTGTAATTATTTATAAAAAAAGATACCTTGCCTTGTAATGAACGTCTCAATTTTCAATGATTTAAATATAAATTTTCGGCCGAAATTATGATTTGTATGTACAATGTATTAACATACTGGCGCTGTAAATATTATACATATTTTATAAATGAAATATTTAGTGTGATTGTAATATTACAATAATGTACTGAAAGCACCACTCTGTACACTCCACTAAATATATGGGTTAAATTTTAATAAATATTTCCCGATCCCAAATCTGATCCATTTTTATTTGTTTTTCAGATATTTTTATTACAATTATTTGGCACTGGTAAATAAATAAATAACGCATGTTTTATTTAAAAGGAGGTATATTTTTGTTAAGAAAATAGCTGCAATACACAGATTTTCATAATATATTCACAAATTTTCAGTAAAAATATATAATACTCTTATCAATATCATTATATTTTTAAAATTATACGTTAAAATTATAGAATTTCTTAAATTTTCTCTTCTTTGGTCTCTTTCTTTAGTTTCGATAGTGCAGTCTCGCCGTATTTTGTCATTAGCTCTTTAACAAATTCATCCTTCAACTTTTTAAGACATCTGTAAAATAAGTAGAAATCCAAAAAAAATTATAGCAAACAGACATCTTAACTTTTTTATAACGTATAATATATATCATAATGTTACAAATTCTAATTACGAATTTTTTAAATAAAAGATCCTATATGATATGCTATATATGCTATATTACCTTCTATAAACAGAATCTGTTCTAAACTTGCCAATATCTAAACTAGGTGCATGAGGTCGATGTATAATAAAAGTATCTGGCAAAACGATATATCTGTAATTTCAATTTTTGATTTTAATTGTGCGCTATATGTTAATTAAATTGGAGATATTTCATTATTTAATGAATAAAATTACTATGCTTTACTTATAATCTAGTGCCGTTAAATGGGTCACGTAGGAAACTTTATTCCATCCAAATCCGACAAATCGGGTGTCGTATCGTGGAGCAGATTTTGAAACTATTATATAAGGCTCGAAATCTGGCTCCCATGAAATCTACAACAATTCCTTTATTATGTATTCATTGTTTTTCTTATATGGCATATATGCAAAAAATTTTTTGGAAATTTTAACAAACTAAATAAATAAGTGTTTCTTATAGATTTTGAGTCTAAATCTGAATTCTGAAGGCGTTTTGCTCTATCATGTCCAATTTTTTAGATAATTGAGAAAAATGATGGCTCTTAAAGCTATTTACGTGAGTGGAAAGTTTTTTAACTTCAGAAATGGATATTTTAAGCCCATTCTACAATTGCATAAGCATAATTGTAAACGATTGCAATTGTAAGAATTGATCAATCACAGGCGAATTCTTTTCATATTTGACTATGATTGATCAATTCTTACACAACTGCAACCATTTACAATTGTGCTTACGCAATTGTAGAATGAGTTTTAATTTTGGAAATAAAATAACTATTAAAATATTCATTTTTGAAGCTGAAAAAAAAACCTTCATGCAAATTGTCTGACTGTTTATTATACAATAGTATTTTACATCGATTTGTTTTATGATATGTTAGGCTATATTTAACATTAGTAAATTTTCTTCTTACACTTAATGTTTTTACATAAATACATTTAAATCAGTTCTGCAATCACATTTAATGTTACTTTTGTTCTTTCTTGAAACGTTTCAATTTTCACAGATTTTTTATTATTTTTCTCGATTATTTCACCTCTAATAAACTGGACGTAATGGAACAAAATGACTTATAAATTCAAATTCAATGACCCAAATCCTTAAGAAACACCTACTTTGATTTGTGTTTCTCTCAAAGTTTGTTTTGCGATCGCGTATTATTTATCTTTAGCAATGTATCTAATAATATGTAGGGTGCTCTCAAACCCGGTATCACTGGCAATTCTTGTAATTACGGATCTCGCACGCACTTGGTAAGGCTCCGTACTGTTTCGCCAAAAGCTGTAATTTGTGGCAGCGTGTCCTTGTGTCCAAACATGATAGCGAAACGTGTATAAAATACCGCGTTTAAGAAACTTCAGTAGTTCATCTTTGTTAATGGGGAATGTGAATCTGTAAGAGGCGATTTTTCTTGATAAAATAATTCATTTTGATATTGCGAAAACGATGAATTACCTATAGCGTTCGGTTTCGAATGCTGGCACAATCAGAGCTACTTTATCTGATTCATTGATATTCAATCGGTTAATATAGTTCATGATATTTTCATATAACCCAAATTGCGGAAGAAAATCGACATCTAGTTGGAAGACGAATGGAGTTGGTACGTATGATATCGCAGTGTTTCTTAAATAATTGATAGGATAAAGATCCTAAATGGAAAGTAATAATTTAGATAAAAACAGAAATCGAATATATTAAGTTCTTATCTAAAATAATGCAATGTAACATATATTTTATATTTAGCATATCATCTTAAAACATAGAATTTCATGTAATATGATATTTTTAATTCTTCATATCCTGAAAATTATACAGTTTTGACTAAAAGTATAAATCACAAATTGACGTAAATATTTTATATTTAATTAACATTTTATATAACAAACGATAAATTGAAAGACAATTTTGTTGAAAATAAAATAATATTTATTTTTGTAGCAATAATTTTATAATTTTATAATAATTTTAATATTTTGTTGTTTAAAATTTTTTCTTAATCTTAATCTTTTGTTAGTTTTTCTTTGGATTTTTCTAAGAAAATGTAATAAATTGAAGGTGTTTTATACTTTTACGGCCAAGGCTATAATTAAGAAATTGCATCTCTTTTATTCTGCGATGTTTTCTTCTAGAGTACTAATTTACTGTCGCTTTTAGAAGCACAAAGACAACGCACCCCATCTTTGTACACGACGTGATAAGCGATGTTCCTTCTCGTTCGCAAATCCACGGAGCCTCGCACAAAATCCAGGAAATTCTGGACCTCCGCATCGGTCAAGTAAAGCGCGACGCTTATAGTCCCCGGCCAGTGTTTCGATAACGCTTCCAACAGTGGTATCCTTTCGATGCTACACTGAGTGACTAGAGCAACATCCGTTGGCGAATACATGTTATATTCATATTCGAGAAGAAAAGGGTGCGTGCGATATAAAATAGTAGCGCCTTTCTCGAATTCTCGACACGGATTCGATTCATTATACTAAAAAACAAAGAAATGCGCATACAATGAGAGTCGTTACAGTCGTATTAAGTAGGGGAGAGTTGCTAAAAATTGTACCACTTAAATTATATTTTATTATATTTTCCATTTGATATTGATTTGATGCTGTATACAAATAAATATTGAAGATTATAGCTTGATTTTTCAGGCATCTATAATCACAAATTTATTTGTCAACAATAACAAATTAATTTGTTGTTCTATCTAACATGTTGCAGTAGGATTATTAATCTTATATTTTTAATTATTTTCATTCATTTATTAAATTCGATATTTTCAAAGTATACGCGATTTAGAAGACCCACAGATATGACTTAGGTCGGGTTCACATCTTGATGGAAAAGCGGAAAGTGGAAAAGGGGAAGCCAATCGAAACTAGCGATAGTAATAAGCGGTACATTTCGCTTCTATCTTTCCACGAGTTCTGATTAGCTTTTCCGCTTTCCGTTTTTCTGTCAAGGTGTGAACCCGACCTTAGGTAAGTGGTAAACATTCAGCAACTTTCTTAAGATATCAAGGGACTTTATAGGCTCTCTCTCTCTCTCTC
>NW_012130076.1:3479148-3491875 GCF_000143395.1 Atta cephalotes
TCTCTCTCTCTCTCTCTCTCTCTCTCTCTCTCTCTCTCTCTCTCTCTCTCTCTCAACTCACTGGAAGTGCGCTTTCGTGCTTGTCACAGCCGAACAAGCGCTTTCGCAACAGATTGCCATCCATTTCGAGGAAGATCCGGTGCAATTTTCGAAACTCGTTAGCGTGTTTATTATGAACGTCTTGCTTTCGCGGGGAATTCCAATGGAGAATCTAAAAGTAATACAGACGCGCTCGGTTAAAAGTCGATCGATTCCCATTCTCGACAACAGTATAATCGAAATTACAATGCACGGGACGTACGTTCATGTGATTCGTGTCGCGATAGCACGTGTCACTTAACGTGTGATCGCTCAGCTGTATATTCCAGGTACATTCTATTTTGTATACGATACTCGGCTGCTCATTGATCACCGCGTTTATCACATCCTGATCGGCCAGACTTGTCTCCGGTATATGTCCCAGCACACATTTTGTCACGTTTTCCCAGGATCTCGAGAATTTTCTATCCCGTAAACGTCGCAGGTGCATCAACATTACACCAGTGTTGAAACCACGGCCTAGAGCCGGCCACGGCCGCTGACCATACGACAATGCCTTCACATACCAATTACTCTGGTTCTCGACCAAGCCCAAGGCCTCGCCAACCGAGAACCTCTCAAACATCTTCCACAATGGATGCATGTCAGTCAGAACGGTTACGTCCGTATCCAGCACAAGCACTTTGTCCTCTCGCATCGCATCCGGCAGTATCAACTTCAGGAGACCATACACCCCCGAATAGTGCTTGTTCGGTATCCACGAAACCCTTGGCACCCAAATCTCAGCCTCGTAGAATGTTACATTTACTAAAATAATTTCCTTCGAGCGATTAAAGGCAAAAAAAAGTTCTCGCGCGATTTCGTGCATTTATCGGATATACCTATAAAGGTATTCAATATATTATACAATATGAAAAGAACTATTTTTTTCTCTACTTCTTTTAAAAATCTCAATTTTAATAAAACTTCAAGTACACACCTATATTAGAAAAATTAACAAATTTAATTTAATTTAACAAATTTAAATTTAAATATAAATGGATTTATATTTATATCAGGAAGGTTTTTTCTCTATTTTTTTTCTATACATTGTACTTCACACGCCATGTTCACACAGACGTGGATAAAAATTAGGTTTCTCTGTTGCCATACGCATCACAAAGAGGTAGTGCGTGCTGTATCGTAAAAGCGTACAAACCATGTGGCAAATCCCACGTTCGGAACAGAGTCGAAAGCGTTTTCCTCGCAATTTCGTCGACGAGCAAATGAAAATGCAACGGATTCGTACGATAAAATAAAATGGACTTCACTACGGTTACGAGAGCGAAGGTTGAATTGTATCCGGCACACACCATAGCTACGTGTATCGTGTCGCATTTCACCTTGAAAATGTAGAATATCACTTGCCGGTATGTACAGCGCTGATGAAAGTATAAGGTTTACGAGCGTTTACCTCGAAATTGTTTTTTAACTGCGACCGTTCGGGAGAGCGATCTTCCGCCCGCAAATTCGATCTTTCCACCCCCGCCGATAACGATCGCCACTTCCCTCCGATGCTCGATTTGCCTATCTCCACGGTGGGAACTGAAAACAACGTTTTCTGATGCTTTTCAGTGCTAAAGAGAAATCGATGTAACGATGTCGCAATTACCATTCAATAGCAGGTACAAATAAAAGATCACGGATGGTACTAAGATGCCAAACAAACATCCTACCCATGATCGAGCCATTGTAATATGCCGTACATGTTTCCCAATTCGTGATATGATGTCGCGAATCAATTAGGCTAGATGCACGTTGAAATCTACGGAAAAAGAGGGGAATTAATTTCGAAAAAGCGATCAACATTTCTAACGTTCTTTGCTTTAAGAATGTATCAAATGCATTAGTATTTTATACTTAAAGTATTAAAAATGATTTATGTAGTTTCAACATTTATTTATCTGTGTTTATTTACAAATCCTTTGCATCACAATGAAACATTATATAAATCATCTTGAATACTTAAACTTTTTCTATTAAAAAATTGATATTTTGGTCATTATTTTATAATACATTTCCATATCTTTCAATTAGAATATAGATTTAAAAAATATATAATACAATATATATAATACTATAATACAATATATATATTGAAAATATATATAATACATCCTTAAAAATGTATGTAATACATTCTTAAAGTCCTATTCACACTAGCGAATTGAATTACGATTGTGATTGACGATTGGCGATTAGTTTTTCAATCAATCAGAACAAAATAGTCACCGATTGCTCTGCTCTGATTGGTTAAAAAATAATCGCCAATTTATTGTCTATTATATATAAAGACAGTTAAAAAAATATTTATTTAAAAAATAATTGGAAAACACACAGACGACTTTAGGATCCTTTCAAAAGTGAAATATAACTTTGTACCTTGCAATTTACCGAGAAACATTATCTCTAATGCTTCATAAGAAAGACTCGAGTCAAGTTTCGTCTAATTATATTAGACGATTTCGAATAAGCGAATGCCAACCAGTTTTGCAAAAATAACATGTTATAATAAATTTGATTAGTGCTTAACAATAACTTGACAACAGTGCGCAACATTATTAATAAACGTACACTCTTCATTCATCTAGTTCGCTCGATATCTGATGCCTGATGAAAGTCAATAGATCATGTTTAACATGCGAGTTTATGAATGCGTTATATCCAATTTCCTCACGTTGTACATACATAACAACTATACGAATGCGACGCAATCATAATGCATGCAAATTAGCGCCATAAATGAAAATGTTGTATTCCTTGCGTAGAAATTCGAGATAATTATACCGCAAATGCGAATTTATGCATCAGTATTCGATGCATGTTAACAGGCAGACATTAATATCAAACTGTGCCGATAAATAAATATAGTCTGATATAAAATAACTGGGCCTAATACCCAATATGCCCTATTTACTGTTTAGGTAATAACATGATGAAATTAACAGGAGCATTATTTCGTTATCTAACTAGAAGCGAAATTATTTCGTTATCTAACTACGGCTAAAGCTATCTTCTTCAGGGATCAGAAGACGAAGGTTGCTTTTGGTTACATAACGAAAAAATGCCCCAGATACAGTTTTAATAAATTTAAAGATTGCCTGTCTGACTCAATTTATTCATTGTTATTGTCAGTAAAGCAAAATGTAGACTGTTATATCATGATATAATATTTCGTAGTAATTTTCTTTCTATATTTAATTGTAAGTATCAAGAGATGGTTATTAATTTCTGTAGTTCATTTTATTATATCTGTTTTTCTCATTTATATGATCATATATCATTTTATTGGCTCTGTATTTATACTTTATAATAATATAATGTGTTTATTGATTAGTTTATATTATCGACAACATTTTGTTTATAATCAAAGAGAAGAAATTCTTTTTAAAATAGAATCAATATGGCCCATCTCTAGACATACAAGATATAGCCAAGGATTAAATCGTTATCCGCATTGAGAAAAAAACACAATGGCGGATAATATTAATTTATTAGCGATTAAAGAGCCACGTAATATTACTGGATAATTAAAAATTAATAAAATAAAATGTTAAGTGAAAAAGTTAATAAAAAAAAGCTTCAAATTAGTTCCGTGCGAGATTAAAGCGAAGCTGAGTCTAGATAAATGTTTACTTTGCTCTTTTTGAACTATCCGGTAATCACCGGCTGTTAATTGGACATATGCGACCCGGTTTACATTCTCGAATAGTGACGTGCTTGTGTAACGTATACTCGCACATTCAGTGACAAAAAAACGACCAGAATTTTAATTTATCTCTTTATTTCATATGTCAGCTTCGCATACCATTCACAGTTACATTAAGTCGTAATCACATTTTAATGATTGCGCGGTTATAATTAACAATTACTTTTCAACCAATCACAACAGTACAGTCACTGATTTCTTTGCCGTGATTGGTTGAATCGAAAAAGCAATAACTAATCGCGCAATCGTTAATGAGATTATGAATTTATGAATTACACATGATCCAATGAACGAATCAATAGGGAATTTTTGCAATACTGCAAATCTGTTTACCTAGATACGGTGAATGCTAAAGTCACGTTATCTTCTTCTGACAACTAAAAGGATAACATGATTTTAACGTTTACGTATTTGGATCCACGTTATTGCAAAAACTTCCTAATTATTCACGATCTTTGATACTCGATGGAACACTATATTTTCGAATATTTTTCTTTTTTTCCATACCTGCAGCAAAAAATAACAGAAAGTGCTAACAAATTATTTAAGAATTTTTATGAGACAGAAAGCGACGAGTTGCAACATTTGAGTTTAGTTTCTCCCATGATTTTATATCTCCATTGTTCGCGTTTATCTAATTTTTCGAGGAATTAATTTGAAAAAACGTAACAGAAATTTCAAAAATAAAATAAACATTTAACAATATAAATTCTGTTGCTAAGTCGATGCACAATTCGTAGACTGTGACCTTCGCGATGATACGCGGACGATAATAACTACCAGTACATACCCAGTGCCGGCTCAACTATCGTCGCTCTCGTTATGTGCATCCGGTGATGCCAGTCCACCCGATTTCTGAGACAAGCGGAAGTAGCCGCAATTTCTCCGCGGAGTAAAATACACTGGCGCGAAGCGAATGTCGTTGTACGCTCTTTCTTTTCTTCTTTCTCTTTCTCTCTTTTTCGAGACAACCTGCCTCGCTGTTATTGTCGCTGGTGACAACGTAAATTGCCGCAATTAGCTCCGTCACGACGATAACACGATACCACTCCCACCGGCCGAGCGGAAAACACAAGAGCGCTCCTCACAATCAACCGAACGATGCAACGTTCGCCATACAATACAATGACGTATTTTATTGCAACTATCGTCGCACGACCAAAGCTCTTGCGCAATCCAAAAAACGCCGTCGATAATAAACGTGTCGATAATTCGTTCTCAACGCAAGATGGCAGCCGTGTCTCTCTCGCGTAGAGAATCTGGATACCTTCTACCCGATTTGTAATTGGTCCGACACTTTTCATTTATTCCGTTTAGATGCATAATGAAAATACATTATGCTTTTATTTGTCCGTGTAATAGGATCTCTAATCATAAATATGCATCATGCGTGGCCATGGACTTGATATCGTAATATTTATGATTACTACTAAATTTTTACGTATTTTAAATTTTAATCGTAGTCACCGATGAGATATTGAAACCTGAGTAAAGGAGTAAGGGCCTTTTTTCTGTAACCGCAAAATGTTCCCACAAACTGTCCTCTGAAGAAGGAAACTGCACAACAATATTCATTTTTTTTTCAGTGTTTCTGATGAAAATAAATGAACGCTGAAATCATTGAAATATCTATTAATTTGATACATTTATTTCAATGATTTATTTACGCAAAAAAATGGATATTGTTGTAAATTATATATTCAAATTCACAATGCAATATGCGAAATTTGTTGAATTCTAAATACTAAGTTAAAATATGATAAATTTCACTGAGCGTTCAGCGGTTTTGAATATATCAAATAAGAATTCTACTTTGCATCGTCACGTATGCAAAAAAGCAGAGCTTTCACGATTCAGAGCTGACACATAGTACAATAATCTAATTTAAATCTAATTTTAATCTAATTTAAAAGTGAGATATCTCAATTGGAAAATGTATATATTATCAAATAGGCTAATATATATTTTATCAAATAAAATGTATTGAGAATTTTGCAATTTAATTTGTTTCGTATAATTCGTTGAATATTATCGATTTCAATTCTGTTAATGAAAAGCGCTGTTAGATTTTAGAGGTCCACTACTCCGCCGAACAATTACATTGAATTCTCTTTCTTTTTATAAATATATTCACCTTCACAAAAAACTGGATTACTCTAAATTATAGTATATAATGGTCTTCTTATTGCGGCTATTTATATATTTGTTTTTCTAAATTTATATTTTTATTTTTAATTATTTTATATTTCGCTAATTATTTTGCATTAAAATATAAATTTTAATATCGTTTTTAATATTGTAGTATTAAAAAGACTGCTCTGTTTTTATCAAATATATTTGCAATTTGCAAATTGTTGAATAAAGTTAGAATTTTTCCAATTGCAAATAAATTACATTTAATTTATCGTTGCAAAGAAAATTTAAATGAATAAAAAGGTGTTATATTTCAATTATATTTTTGTATGATGTATGATAAATTACAACTAAGAAGTACGTTATGTGTAACTGGAGGTTTGTAAGTTTTGCATTTGAATGTTTTTATGTATTACATAAAAGTTAATATTTTTATGCAATATATTTGGTAGAATATAAAGAAAGATAGAAGAGATAGATAGAATAAAACATAGAACATAAAGAAAGAATTATAATAAATAAAGTCAGATACACAAACACAATATAATATAATAAAATATAACAATACAACACAAAAAATAGAATTAAATCTTTTTAATACTAAATATAAAATACATAAATTGCTTATACATTTTAAGATATTTTGTTTTATATACATATATAGAGAAAAGGTCCCTTATGAGATAGCGAGTTTATTATTTTGGGTTGGTTTGCTATGAAGGCAAAATTTAAAAAAATAGGTCATTTTGAAAGGAATTTAATATTGAAAGGAATTTAAGATATAAAATTATATAAAATTTAATTCAAATTCCATTTTTTTTGAAAATTAAAGAAATATAAAAACTGAACAAATCGCAAAGTCAAAAAAATTGTTGCTCCTAATATGAGATGCCTCGAGAAATCGATAGTAAATTGCAAAGTATATCAGTATTGCAATTAAAAAACATTATTTAATGTTTCTAAAATACAAACAAACACAGCCAGTGTGCGCGAAAAATAAGTATAGATTATATCCAGAATTCGTCTTCAGTTGGAATCAAGCATCGCAGAAATAGGCACTGGACATTCATTCCGGTTGTCTTTTTTATTATTGCATAATAACATTTATATTTTAACAACGATTTTCACTATAACATAGAAGCATGGGTTATTTTATATTAGAAATACTCTGGGAAAATTATTTTATATTAGAAATACTATAATCATAATTTCTACCTTATGGTTTTACGATCATTAAATCTAACTTCTGTAATTAAACAATTCAACATATTCCGTATATTTCTATTAGTACGCTTTATTCTTCACTACATGAAAAATTTATTGCCAAATATTTATTTCTTTTATAAAATAATAAACAAGGATTTAAACGCTCATCTCAGTGAAACTTGAAGACATCCAAATTCTAAAATCTTGTTTTTTACAAAGACTACAGACAAGATCTAATAATGAATTTTCTACTAAATAGTTTTCAATCTAAGCGTAATATGGTGGAATCAATAGATAGTTTATTAGTTTGGCAGAAACGTCGCTATCTTCATATTAGGTGCCTATCTCATAATAGGGAATTTTCCTCTATATATATTCAGATGATGCACAAAGAGTTCAAAAAGAATTCAAAAAGAATTCAGTTGTCATCTATATAGAATTCACATTTTCAGACACAAACACATATTGCATCTGAAAATAAGTTCAGATAACATATCACTGAATTTTTTTTGAACTCTTTTGAATTCTCTGTACTTTTTGATAGTATCTGATACAAAGAAGAGCAATTTTCATAATGGAGAATGAACTTAATGTATTCTGATTCTACATCAAATTCACAAGACTCATTCGCACAAGAAAAGTTAAGCAATCCCTCAAACACAAGCGGTCTTGTTACAGAAGGATATGAATCTTCCAGACCGTTTAGATAGTAATAATTTTATTTAATTAGTAGTATGTCAATTACAATTAACATTTTTATTGCATCTTTAATATAATTAAAATTCATGAGAAAATATGTTCTGCCACACATTACTAAAAATCTTCGCTTATTAAAAATAAATGGATAGAATGATTTCCTTATGGAATAGTGGTTACAAATATATTTAATAATAACAAAATATATTATAGTAATTTTTTATGTACATGGGTACAAAAGGTTGTTGTCTTGGACATCTGTTCGAGATAAATCTTCATAATAATGGGATTTTAAAAACTTTTATACTAAGAAATTTATTATATAAAATTTAACAATTCTTATTTTTCTGAATTTTCTAAAAATTTTAATTAATTAAAAATTGTTCGGTGTTGCGCGTTCAGCATGCGCGCTCAGCTATTTTTATTAACTGCTATTATGCAAACATATTTTAAAATCTTTACATTAATAAATTGTTTCAAGGACAATATTTTGCATTAAAGAATAGATATATGCATCGTTAATATAATCATAAAAATAGTGAATCGTCTAATGTCACGCGTTAATATTCAAAGTCTTGTTTTCTCATTAATTACAATATTTTATGACTTTGTTAAGTTGAGCAAATAACGAAAGCGAAACAATTAACAGTCTCGAATCTTTGATATAACTACTCGTTATTTTACAAATCTCTACTCTCTAAATTCTTTTATTTATTTATATTTATATAGAGTAGAATTTCACTCTAAAGAGTGAAAATTGAGTCTTTAATAAGATAGTCTATTAAACAAATAATTAAATTCAATAGATATAATAATCTATTCAATCTTGTAAGATTTATTATAAGCTCTCGTTATTTTGTTGATTAATTCGTTCATAATATACATATAATTTCGAATTTTTATGCAAATGATAGCTGTAACGAGTACATCTGTATTTTCGTGTGCATATGTATATAAAAAAAATTCTTCTTATGTTCAACTATAATTCAATTTTTTACGGCTTAAGGCTTATTAAAGCTAAAATAATTGTTTATTGCACAATGAAACTCGTTATACAGCTCTTGTGTGTTCGTAACGACAATTGCGCAGCCTTTTTATTATATAAAATATCAACACAATTGTTATAAACACATAATGACGGCATATATATATATATATAAACAAATACAGAAAAGAAAAATTAAAGAATACAGGATCTGGGCGTTTATTTCTTACGTCCATTTTACATATTGAGATCACGTATAAGACGCTTAATTTTAATAAAACAATTTAAAAATACTAACAGCTTTCAAGAAAACAATACAATAAAACAAAAATTTTATTTTTATTTAAAGCAATTCTGATTCTCAATTTGAAGATATCATTATTTTCTATATGTATTTCCTCTTTCTTAAATCATAATTATTATTATTGAGAGAAAACGAGAATATTCTTGGTTTTAAGCGACCAGAGTCAGTTATAGTGCAGTTTTACAAAGGATCTGGATTAGACGCGGAGAGTAATCAGTTATTAATGTGAATGCTGTAGACAAGAATCAAAGTCTGTTTTTGCCGATTTCGATTAGAATGATATATCATTTATATGAAATGCATAATAAATCAGAAATAATGGAAGATCCAAAATATGAGTTCGTAGCAACAAATTTTAACCTTCATTGCCAATATCAGAAAAAAACTGACATTGGGAAATGTCTTGTTTCATATTGTGACGTGACAATTATAAGTAAATTTGGTAAAGCATTACCATTTAAAAACGATTTGATAACACATCATCCAGACGATAATAAAAGTTTTTTTGCAAGAGCAGAAATTTTCTGGATAAAAAATACTGAATAATTACGAGAACACCGAATATGCGAAATGCTCATTTTGTCGGACGCCATTATCCTTGGAAAGTTTGTATTCGCACAAAGCTGAAGTACTCGCGGCTATGACTGATAGTATTTTTTATCCTAAAATGCTAATATGTAGTATAATACGTTTAATAAGCACAATTATTTTCAAAAAGAAACGCATCAAGTTATTTATAATTCTGAAGAATAAAAATAATAATTAATACACAAGTATAAAAGAGTGAATATAATAAAGAATATATGGAAAATCGTCCGCAATTCTTCGGGAAGTGATTTGGGATTCAAAAGGAAAAAGAGGTATATAAACAAAGGTCTGGAAATAAATTTCTGAATTATAACTATATTTATGTTAAAAAAAAATTGTAATTGATTTTTTATAATTACAATACTAACTTTTTTCATACTGTTTTAACTATACTTTGGTTTTAACTATACTTATTTTGGCATCATCATTAATTTTAATAAAACAATTTAAAAATACTAACAGCTTTCAAAAAAACAATACAATAAAACAAAAATTTTATTTTTATTTAAAGCAATTCTGATTCTCAATTTGAAGATATCATTATTTTCTATATGTATTTCCTCTTTCTTAAATTATAATTATTATTATTGAGAGAAAACGAGAATATATTTTTCTTGATTTAATTAAGCGACCAGAGTCAGTTATAGTGCAGTTTTACAAAGGATCTGGGTTAGACGCGGAGAGTAATCAGTTATTAATGTGAATGCTGTAGACAAGAATCAAAGTCTGTTTTTGCTGATTTCGATTACATCATCCAGGACGCACATGAAGGCACAATCTGCTTGATATCCTTCTAATAAAATAAACAAATTTTTTAATAAAAAAAATTAAAAAAAAGTGATGCCTACTTAAGTCTTCTCGTGATACATTTTGGGTATCGCCAAAATAATCTGAAATGTAGTTATTTATGTTAAAACCCTATATATAAATAAATTATGATTGTGATTATAAAAAATAAATTATAATTTTCTTAAAATATAAGTAGTTATAATTCGAAAACGACTTATTTCCGGACCTATTTTTATATAGGCTTTTTTCCTTCATTTGGGGTCCTAAATTACTTCCCGAAGTATTGCGGGCGATTTTCCGGAAAATCTGTATAAAATAAAGAATAATTTTAAATATGTATTATAATGCATGCATAAACGCAGTAAACTGCGTTATTTAAATACTCGAAATGAACCATACTTTCCTAATTGAATCAGTTTGGTTTTTGAAGTATACAATTAATTATTGGAGACATAATTATTCCTCGATCAATGTTGTTTTTTAATGATCCTCTTTATCTTTTATTGACTATTATATTGATATTTTAATTATTAATATTGTTAAACATAATAATATACTTGATGTGTTTAGATTTACATTCTAAATTTTTTTTAGTTACCGTGTATACATCGCATCAATTTTTCGAGAAAAAATCCAATTTACACTTTTTTGCAATACATACACTATTTAGTCTTTTAAATATAATGTGTAATAATATTATATTTGCAAATTAAATAACTTTTTACAGTTCGAAAAAGTTATTATAAAAATTATTAATAAAATACATTTTATGTTAATAAAATTATTAATAAAATATGATTTATGTAAAATAACATAGATTATTATATTTATAAAACAATTATTATTTAATTTTTATGTATCCTATTACGATAAACACTCAACAGAATTGTTTTACTCTTTGATCTTCCAATCAAATATGGATACTATTAGTCTGCATAATGGTTTCACAGTCAAAAATTAGGAATCCACCACAGTAATATTTATTCGACCATCTATAAAAATGGTAAATATGTAAAATGAGTATCTTGCACAATTGATTTGTCAAAAGATTTAATCATAATAATTTACAGAAATCGTATTTCGAAAACTAAATCATTGATTAAATTGGGAAATTGTTCATATCCCGGCACTATTACAATGTTTCAATACGTACAATGCTATATTCAGCAATTTTAATAGAGCAATACTTCTCCTAGTCATATAAATTAATTAAAAAATTCCTCTATTATCATGTATCTTTTTCTATATGACTGAAAACCGAAAAAATTTGATAATTTCAATGAAAAAAAAAAAGATTTTTACTTCTTATCTTTGGCTTACGAAAAAAAAAGTTACATAACCGATACTTTTGATAAAATGAAAAATTGCACTCTTCCTAAACTCATTTGAAAAGGTTATTTTAAAAAATATTTTATTTTAAAGATTAGTAAATATGGACTATTAAAACAGATGGCAAAATATCCTTTGTATAAAAATGTATCAGCGGCGACTTTGAATTCTTTTCGGATTCAATACAATCTATAATATCTGTAATCTTATTTTATTTATAGCATTTGATAAGTTATTACAAAAATTGCAACACAATAAAAGATTTTTTGTATAATTTTCTGTATAATTCTGTATAATTTTTTCTGTTAACTAGTTTTCTGTGATCAGGAGAAGTTGGACTTATTACAAATTGTATATGTAATGTTATCTTTACGTGATATAAACGAAGTGAGTAATTATCAGAATCTGATCTCCTTCGTTTTAATAGTGATTCCTTAGTCAAAGGACTTTGCGTCGTAATGCTTCGTATTTCGCTAAACTCTGATGCCTCTGGTACACTCTCACCACTTGAACTGCGTTATCCAGGCCTGTATTCTACAGTCGCAGAACTTTGCGTCATAGTGCTTCGTATTTCACTAGACTCTGGTGTCTCTGGTACATCCTCACTCGGAATGCCTTGTCCAATCCTGTATTCACATATGATTAAAAAGATAGAAACTGTTATGTATTATTTAAAAAAACAGAAAAATGCCATGAAATATAAGATATAATAATATATATAATAATTTCAAATTGTACATCCTGTTGAAATATCAAATCAAAATTGGTATTTTTTGGATACAGTTGTAAATAATTACAAATGTAAATATATAATATATATATATATATATATATATATATATATATATATATATATATATATATATATATATATATATATATATATATATATATATATATATATATATAT
>NW_012130076.1:3491895-3491977 GCF_000143395.1 Atta cephalotes
ATATATATATATATATATATATATATATATATATATATATATATATATATATATATATATATATATATATAATATANNANAT
>NW_012130076.1:3491989-3542516 GCF_000143395.1 Atta cephalotes
TNTATATTTACATTTGTAATTATTTACAACTGTAAAATTAATATATAAATTCTTTAAAATTGAATATTGAAATATAATGCTATAGATACTAAATCACATATGCAAATATACTGCTAGGGTGTCTGATTATAAAGTATGATTCTTGAAGCAATTTAAATTGAACAAAAAAGTTAATTATTTGCCATTTTGCAATTTTCGTTCTAACTAATGAGAAATTATTTATTAAGATAAATGAATGACTGTTTATTAGAGGCAATTTAGATAGTAAACATATGCATATTATACATGCATGCAACAGTATTTCGTTACATACGAAGTAATCGCAATCATTGCGATACGTTTGTTAGCGATCTCTTCTTTGCATTTACATGCATTATTGAATTTATCATCACAAATTCCGTATGCAATATATAAGCAGAAAATGTTAGTATTACTACTTTTAATTAGTACTACAATACTTTTTGCTTACATTTTACATACAGGAAATATAATGATGGCGATTATGTAAGAAATTTTTAAAATTTGTATAATTGAAAAAAGCTTAAATATTTTGCGATTTATTAATTTAAATAATGTGAAACATAGTTCACAATTTATTATATTTTTTGTAACAAAATGAATTATACTTATTGGAAGTTAATATTTAATTTTCATATCTGTTAATGTTATTTAATATAAGAAAAGTGAATAATTACTCAACAATGTGTACTTCTTGAATTCTCATACCTCTCCGCTTGATATGATATCTGCAGCTTCTCGCCTTTTTTTCGATTAAATATTCCATCTTGATTTGTAAATAGACTCTTTCTCTTAATTTCATCTGGACTGCTATTAAAAAAATATTTCAGGATAAATATTAAAATTAAAAATGAAATCGTTTATTTGAGTAAATCGATTAAGTACGAAGAACATCAATTATGATCAAAATTAAATGTTAAACTAAGACACATAAAGAAAGGGTTCCGTTTACTTACAAAACAATTGTCTATAATTTCGCATATACATGTATGTATTTTAAATAATCTTAAAAATATTAGATTGTCCGGAAAGTTCGTGCCGATATTGAAGGAAAATTGAAACGCAGAAAATTTAAATTTTAGTATACATTTATTAAATTATATAAATTAGTCGGCACTTTCTGGACAACCCAATAATAAAAAGTTACATTTTTCTCAAGAAGTTTTTTACAGGTTTTAAGATGCTAGTAGCATGAAATTAAAGTTTTAATTAAATTTGGGATTATTGTAATATTTCACATTGATTATGTGTTGAAAGACCGAAAGTAATTGTTGTGCAATCATTTTTGAGTACATATGTATGCGTTTGTCTAACTTTGACCATAACTGGCGCTGCTTCATGTTTAGTTCTCTGTTTAATGCTCTGTGATTATATTACTATTTGTAAAATGTTTACGAATGATACGATGTATTTTGGTAGAAACCGAAGTCAGATCAATTACGTCTCTTCGAATTATTATGAAGATAGAAATAAAACAAGTAAAATGGGCAAAATTAACTTTTAGATTAAATACTTTTAGACTAAAAAATATTTGTTTCATACTAATGATCTTCCATTCAGTGATCGTACATATTTATAAATTTGTAGAGTGATAATTAAGCGTCTTCTTCCAAATTTTCTAAATATTGACAACTGTAGCAAGTTGCTAGGATTCCATCCGTTATTTTGTATTTCCAAAGTAGTTTATGTATATTTTGTTCATTTATTTCATCATATATTTTATATTTAGGCCCGTGATACATTTTCCAAGGTTTCATATGTGGTTTCGTATAACTTATTTTCAATTAATTTAAACCTTGATCTACAATATCTTTTTTGACAATATACTTTAGAATTTTTTGTATTTAATACCATAGTGTATCGTTGCAGTAGCGTATTAAGATCTCCTGAAGCAACTTCCATTTTTACAATTTTTATAGTCTGTTCCATTACAACTTCTTTATCAACTTTACTTTTTTTGTGTTCACTTCTAGATATATTTTTTCTTCTTTTTTTTAGCTTAATATAAGTGCTTCATCTAGGAATGGTATTTTCTTCGTCTAATATTTCCGGAGCATCTCTGGAATCCATAAGATTACTAAATATAGTAGATTAATTTTTGTTTTATCGTTTTTCAGTTACATTCTATGTCAATTTTAAATTACTTGTCTATGATTTGTAGATTACCAGTGACTGCAATGGCATGGAATTATTATGTATTAATATTATGTATTAATTATTATGTATTAATAAATATATATAAATTATATGATTACCATAATGGTCATTACTAAAAATTTAATTTAATTTATTATGGCGGAAACATAAAACGCTACATTTGTTTATTAAGTATAATTCAATTTATCTGGGATAATTATTTAGAATAGCATACCCCATCTAAAATCTTAATGAAAATACACTGTTGGTGATCTTGCTGCATGCAGGATGGATTTGTGATGGCATGGCCATGCGATCGTCCAAGTGTTTCCCGCGGTATGATTGCTTCGAGAGCACTTGGTCGAAAAAAATGAGATTTTCCTTGCTTTCCAAACTTTATTTGAACAGACCTCAGACCTGCAAATGTGTTTTAGTCAGTAGATGCGGAAAGAGTCTCAATAATGCGATAGCGTGATAAAATCTTTAACATGAGGCGAGCGCATACTATCAATGAGACAGTTAGAGCGGCCGATCTGATTGAAGTGTTGCTAATCGATTACGCACAACTCATGCGTCGCTTAATGATCGACATCTCGCGGATTGATCGATTCTTTATCGGATGATGTGACTAGAAGCCGTGAATATAAGTACCGAACATACATTCATCCGACGCGTTTTCATTCAAAAATGAAAAAATTTGACAAAAAAATGCGATGATCGACTTCAAGATATTAAGCGTTAAAGTTCGAGATTTTAGAGGTTAAGATATCTATCGTTCCGACTCGCTGCAGCGCTACGTATACGTAAGATCTGTTCTTTTTCGAAGAATTCTAAAATAGTGTAATAAATTAGAGTGAGACAGTTGTAGTTTTGAACACTTTCATTTGATTGGTCTATATTTTAGAATCTAATGGAATATGCCAATCAAATGAAAAATGATCACTAAGCGATCAGTAAGTAGTTGTCGTTTTGGAATGCATACTTCTTTGCTGTAGACTGATTTAATCGTAATAGTAAGTAAAATGGCATATTCAGTAGAGCAATTGAATAAAAATCCTTGGCTTGCTGTCCAAGATGTAGTTGGACATGCAAAATTGTAGCCGAGATTTATCCGAAAATTGTTCTAGGATCGCAACTTAACCGAATGATTCTCGTAAATTTCTCTTTTGTAAATGCAATAACGGAAGATTTTTTTACATATCTTATCCTTTATATTAAAAAAAGTGTATATACAAAAGATCGGAAATGTGTGATTCACTACAGGTTTAATTATTTAAATCATGAGGTAATATTATTCATTTTAATTAACGAATTAAATAATACATAATGAAACATTTGTAACATTTTGTAAAATTTTAATCCATATAAGAAAAATCAAAGAGATATATATTTATTAAATAATAAGCTCTATTCTATGCTTTAAAAGCATTATTTTAAAAATAACAATTCACTGTTTTAAAAACAACAATTCAATGCTTTAAAAACAATTTACTGCTTCAAAAATAACAAGTCACTGCTTTAAAAATACAAATTCATTGCTAATGTAAAGAATTTGTATGTTTAAAATAGTGTATTGTTGTTTTTAAGGCAGTTATTAATTAATTATTTTTAGAGCAGTGAATTGTTTTTAAAGCAGTGAATTATTTTTAAAGTAATGAATTGTCGTTTTTAAAGCGCTGAAAGTGCTTCAAACTACAACTGTCTCATTCTAATTTATTGCTATTTCAGAATTCTTCGAAGAAGAACAGATCTTACGTATATGTAGCGCTGCAGCGAGTCGGAATGACAGATATCTTAATCTCTAAAATCTCGAACTTTGACGCTTAATATCTCGGTTCACGAGGCCGACCGCCGCATTTTTTGCCAGATTCTTTCATTTTGAGTGAAAACGCGTTGGATGAATGTATTTTCATTAAGATTTTAGATGAGTATGTTATTCTAAATAATTACCTTATCTAGGATTCTATTCTTATTATCAATTCTGTACACGTACGAATATAATCAATACAATCTGACACGGGCGTGCAAAATTGTATTTAACTGAAATTTATTTAAGTTCGTAAACTAATTAATTTCTAATATTTTTCATCTTTCAATCCAATTTATAAAAGTTATTACAAAACTTAAATGTTATATGGTAAAATGTATATTCGTATGTATGACAAAAAAAATAATGGTTACAGTTTTATATAACATTAATTTATATAACATTAATTTCATGAAAATATATGCTCAATTTCAATTCTATTTGTAAAATCTTTCCTGTTTTTCAAATAACGAAATTGTAAAAACAAAATAAATAGAATGTATATAAAACCAACTTTTCATGCTTTTGGATGTGAAAAATATGAACAATACATTTTACATACTCAACATGTGGAATCAAGTATCTGCTTAAGACGAGACGAGTACTTCAGCAGGGTGCGAGTCCAAATCTTCCAAGAGTAACGGCGTTCAACAAAATGAGCATTTCGCATATTCGATGTCTTCTATTTCGTAATTATTCAGTATTTTTTGTCCAGAAACTATTTCTACTGCTCTTGCAAAAAAACTTTTATTGTCGTCTGAGTGCGTTATCAAATGGTTTTTAAATGGTAATGTTTTATCAAATTTACTTTTAATTGTCACGCCACAATTTGAAACAAGACATTTCCCAACATCAGTTTTGATATTGGCGATGAAGCCAATAAAACTTGTTGCTACGGACTCATATTTTGGGTCTTTCATTATTTCTGATTTATTATGCATTTCGTATAAATGTATGTAATATCATTCTAACATAATCGATGGCAAAAACAAGCTTTGATTCTTGTCTACAGCATTCACATTTGAATAACTGAATGTCCTCCGCGTCTAATCCAGATTCTTTGTAAAATTGCACTATACCTTCTGGTCACTGTTGAGTCATTTTCGTTAATATCGTTCTGTATCATGGATTGCTCACGACTAACTGCTTATTACTCGGAGATATGTTTACTATTTCAAAATTAGTTATAGCTAAGAGATCGAAGGAAGATATATGTCTTCTTATCAGAAAATGTAAATAAATACTGATATCTTTAGTTAGTTTGTGTGTGTGTATTAAATGTACCGTTTGACGGCAAATTGTGTAGCTCTACATCTCATTTCATATTTAATACAGTTCTAATATTTAATAAAATTCTAAAATTTTAAATTATTGAAACACTCAGAGAAAGAAAAAAATATTCTTATATATTGGGAATGTTTATTTGGATTTTATTAGGAATCTTTATTTTTAAAATATAAATCTAATAATAAGATTATATAGTGTTAAACCAACGTAACTTGCTTGAAGTTGCATATTACCAACATATATGAAAACATAATATGAAAAAATTTTAATTAAATTTAAACCAAGAAAAATATATTTTCGTTATTCGATAATAATAGTAATAATTATGATTTAAGGAAGAAGAAATGCAATATAGTGTTATATATATATTCAACGATTATAGCAAAATCACATAATATTATAATTAATGAGAAAACAAAGCTTTGAATAACGCGTGACGTTAGATTCACGAACTATATTTTTATAATGACATTGATGACGCATATATATATTCTTTAATGCAAAGTATTCTTTTCTTGAATCAATTAATTAATATAAAAATTTTTAAATATGTTTGCATAAATATCAGTTAATAAAAAAGCTGAGGTATGCGCACCGAACGATTTTTAATTAATGTATGTTAATGCGATATTAATGCGAGATTAATAAACCATTAAATGTAATTGTAAGAATAGCTTAAATGATGTCAGATGGTTTATGGAATGAAACAGAAAATATGTGATGATAATTAAATGAAATTAATTTATAGAAAAAAGCATTTGAATATTTTATAAAGCATTATATTTTCAAACAAAATGTTAGTGACATCGTTCTTGATATGTGAAGTCTATTTGCTGAACTGTATGCTTTTAGAACTGAAATAAATATAAATTTGACATTTGACGAAAGTGAGAAAGAGAGTTATAGTACTGTTTAGTATAGAACTCTCTAAAAGTCTTATATTTTGGTCGTCGCGCAGCATTATCTATTACACAGGACAATGCTTAATATATTCCATACATACATCGTAGCGACTGTAGTGTTTGTTCTAGCATGATACTTCGGACGACGTATTCATCAAAATGCAATAATTGAAACGAGAGATATTAGATAAGACGCTTATTTGGCTATTGTGTCGTTTCTTGTAACATGTTGATATATGCAGCAGGGAAGAGTCCCATATAAATAAAGCAAATAAAATGGGCGAGTGATTCAAAACGATTTCGAACAATCGATAATTTGAAATTTCGAATTAATTCAGTTCGAATTTCTCAAATTCGGAAAAAAGAACGAAGAATCGAATCTAATGAAATTCAATTGAAATTTGAACGAATATGCACACCAAATACATTAGACATTGGAATGCTAATTAGAAAGAAATTTATTGTATAATATTATGAAATAAAGGACAAAATTGAATATTAAAAGAGTATATAAATCTAATTTCAATTTCTGATGAATTTGAGTATGACAGATGCTATAAGTATTTCTGTTGGACTCATAATCATCATAATCATTAACTGCATAATATATAATAAATTTTTCTTTAAATGTATATTATAAGCAATATATATTATAAGCAACCTTAAATGTATGTTATAAGCAATAAAAATTAATAAAGTTTTATTCAACATTTTTGTTACACTCTGTATAGCTATCTGTATTTCCATTTCTTTAAATTCATAAATCTTGCCTGTAGAATAAAGTGGAGCAATATTTATGACGGAACATCGTTCGTAACTTGGATAATTCGAAAAAAAGATTTCTCTTATTCTAATTTATTAATGTATCTTTAAAAATTGATTGAGTTTGAAAATATGTTTAATTTAAAAGAAGGAAATAGTATTGTTTTTTCTTCTGTCGTTGTGCACATTTACAATGCAAGCAATAGTAGACTTAAAAAAAGATGAAGAAAAAAAAGAAAAGCTACGAATTTGTTAAATGTAGTTTTTCGTAAATATGTATACTTAAATAAAAGTTATGACATAATATTCACTGAGTGGGAATTGGTGAATTACAAGTAAATAATGCGAAATGATATATGAATATCGTACAAAAGTTCTACATTTCTAAAAATTTGACATATAAAATTTTCTCTAATTGATTTCCGTGATTTTGCTTGGATTGTAAGGGATAGACTCCTCATCCTCGTCGATCTTCCGCAACCGTTGCAGTTCTGCTTGCCGCGTCCTGAAAAATATCATAGCGGTTTAGTCGCGATCATATACAAGATTCACCTCGGAATTGACAATGAACAGGTTCAATACCTTGCTAAAACCTCCTCACTTTCCCGTTGTTGCTTTCGGCTCTTGAGAGCTCGATATCCGACACAAATGATTACCAACAGAATGGGTATCAGGCAAGCCAGCACTATGCCGCTGGTAATACCCGCTTGACGAGAGCTATATTCCTGCTGACCTGCGATGTGCATAATAAAATACATCGTACATTACACTGCATGAATGTATAAGAAGAAGCTAATCAAATAATCGCAAAAATTTTTGAATTTAAATGGAATCAATTTACATTTTGTGCTGGCCATCAAAAGGACACATATGGTAGAATTTTATGATAAGTCATAGAACAGAATAATGTACTGTTTTTCTGACATAGAACAAATTTTTTATGTAGATGTGTGTGATAACTGATAAAATTTTATTTTTAAACGGAATATATGGAAATGATAAACACAATCAGTATGCTATTATTTTCGTATGCTTAACTTAAATAATTTTTTTCTATTAGAGGAAGAGAAAAGAGAAAGATTATCTCAAAATGTAACATATTTAAGAATACTTAAGCTAAGTTTACTGTAAAATCTCATGAAATATTCCGCGCTACAAAGTTTTAAAATTTATAAATTTCGAATTGTAAATCAATTCTAAATACTATTATTATTATTAAATGAATTTTTCATAATAATACATTAAATAAAATAATCAAGTAATAGAAGGAGGAGACAAAGAATATTGTGACAGAAAAAAAACTCAACTCTCTGGTAGAAATTTCCATTCCATTCGAATGCTGTTCTAATGCTGCGTTATGTAAATCATGCTTTTTTAGGTCAAACATTCTGTGCATGCATGTGGAATAGAAATTTCCTATTTATTTAATGGTGTATAAAATTTTATTAAGATTCTTTTACAATATGTATGAACACAAATATGTGATTGAATTGTAATAAAATACATAAATACTATCATTGCGATTGTAAATATAAATCGGTGATACAATTAAATAGTTGCTATTGCATTCAACCATTGCTTAGAATCACGTAATCTCTTGTGTTAACTAATTATTCCTATGCATATACATATAGGTAAGATAATAAGTATATTTTAAATGCAGTTAATACTTTATTTCTATTCCACAGCAAGAACAGTATACAGATATGTAATATCTCTATTATTTATAAAACTACACATAAATCGAACGATGACGATGACGAAAATGATATGTTTAGAAAATATTACCTATCTTATAATTTTCTAAAAAGAAAAAATTATCAATAGTTGTTTTTATGCTAGATTTTAATCAGTCGCGCATCAATTTAATTTTTCGATCAATATATATTAGATATTATGTTGTTACAGATTTATTAATATAAAGAGTGAAAGTAGCTCGTATTAAATATATAAAATTAAAAGGTTAGTATAAAAACGAATAAAAATGTCAAATTAATAAAACATATATATTTAATGAACTTTCGGAACTTTCGACTTAACTAACAAAGCCCTTTTCAGCTGCAATGAACATTTAATCAGTCGAATACAATTAAAATAGAATAAAGAAAATTTTCATATAAAACATGATGTAAAAATATGCAACATACAGATGAAAAAAATTTTTGTCTGTTTTAATTATAGCCGATTGATTGAGCATTTGTAATGGCTGAAGAAGGTTTTATCAAACCGAAACATTCTATTTAATTTCATTAAATACGTTTTAATTAATTTGACATATATTTTTGCTTAATTTTTGTTTAATTTTGGCTTTTAACTTTTACGGATATATATATATATATTACTTTTTCACGTGTGTACAACAGACATTCTTATATGTATGCGTGCAAGATGTATATGTTTGAAATTAGAATCAAAATATACAATGTATTGTCATGGTCTGATACACACACATATATTGATTCAAAATGATGCGTGGAAATAAATCAATTTCTAAACAGAATATATCATTTGTACTGCAACTATACGTACTACTAATACTTTCTACTACTGTAGATTTAAATTTTATTCTCTTTAACTTACTTTTCATTTTTTTTTCAGTTCCAAGAATTAGAAATAAAGAATAAATTAAACAGAGATTAAAATTAATCTACATTGATAAAAATGGAAAAATTTTTTCAGTAGGTTGCACATTTCTACGACATAAGAGATAAATATCATTTAAACGTCGCTCTCTTTCGAAGGACTTCCTGTTTTTCTAATCGAGTCCGTGCCCGAATCTGACCCTGTGAGTGAGATAGGGTCCTTCAGGTCCCATTCTTTATCCTCGAAGTCAATGTCCGGTCTATTGGGTAGGGGTTCATGGGTGCGGTACACTCTGTCGTAACTACGGCGCTTTCTAGTGCCGCTATTAGTCTCAATTGTACTAGTGTCGCTAATTGGAGTAATGGCCCTATCGTCGTACGATTTTAACGGCGCGCTCTGTTTCAACGTGGATTCATTGTCGATACCAGAATCGCGCTCGGAATAACGCCAAGATTTCATCGAACCTCCCCGCGATTGATTCCTTCTCATATAAATAAAACCACCGGCGATGCAGGCCATCACGGGTATTAACACGGCGGAAATAATGCCCATTACGGTCCACGCTGTACGCTGAACGTACTCGATTTGACCTATATTTATATTATAACAAGCGTATCAATTGTAGTACAAAAATGAAGGAAATATATTAATTTGAAAATCAATCGGAGGAAATAGGAAAAGAGATTACGTTAAGAGATATCAAATAAAGGGAAAAAAAGAGAGCTACAAAAATCATTGTTAAAACATTCAACAGGATTGTTTGTTAGCAATTCTATGAACTTAACTTTGACAAAAACAAATTCTTATTGATTAATTACTATCAGATTTGACTTTTACAATTTAACAAATTGATAGAATTTGAATTTTCTCTCGAATTCATCAGTCTGATAAATGCACTATCATTAATAATTATTTTCTTTATCTTATACCTTATTGCATTTCTTATTTTTGTACCTTTAATTGTTTAAGATCATTTAGCAGGTGAGATTGCAGTGAGAAACTGATACATTAAATAATAACGCAAGCATACTTACGAAGGCATTCTGTATATCCGTATTCCGGGACGTTCCATCGTCCTTCCGGTGTGCACACTCGACGTTGATCACCAATTAGTATGAAATCTTGATTACATTCGAAACTTACTTTCGTTCCAGGGACAAATAGGAAATTGCTCTTACGTCCGAATCGTGGTGTTTCCAGTATACCACAAGATACAACTTGAAAATGAAAAATATATACTTATATAATATAAGCGGATGACAAAAAAAGTTTTTAATATGTTTAAATATTTAATTTAAGTTTAGAAATAGTAATACTTAAAGTTGTGAATTGTTTACTTACTTTCTTTATTGTTCAACGCTCGGATTTGAGTATAGGTGTCGTAATAATTTCGAGTAAAATGTGCTAAATCTCGATTCAACGTCATAACGTAATCATATTGACACTGATACGAATCACCGCAAAGATCAATCGCGCGGTTAATATCGTACGTTCTATTCACTGGGAGTATTTCTGATGGATATTTTCGAAATTCCGGCTTGAATGTGCGATTAGCATAATAGCTCGCCGTTCTACCAAACTCTCTGTGAAATAAAGCCGCACCTAACACTTTGTTCTCTTTGTCTTCTAACATCCACTGTATTGCGAAATCTGTATGAATAGCTTCTGAATGATTTACACTATTGATTGGGACTTGATATCCCAACGGATTTGTCAAATCGTCTAGAGGATCGAAATTCCAAATACCGAAAAGTCCTCTGGTTTTATTCTACAATGAAAAAATATTTAATAAACATAGATTTGTAGTAAATAATAGGCCTATTCTTTTTTGAAGTTCTTGCAAAGTTTATCTTTCTTCTTTTTCTCTCTACGTTAGTGAAAAAAAGAAAAAATAAATATAACACTATACAAGAAGTTCAGTTTAAAAAAACAGATTTTTTAGTACTTATACTTTATGTAAAAAACAGTGGCAATTTAGGGCCAAAATTTGCCTATGATGGAAACGTATAAAATCGGTCAATTTTTATTGATTTGAACATATTGAATTCGAATATAAATTTATAATTCTTCAAAGTCCATTTCTCCAAAGGAACTTTGTGAAAATGCAATTTTTCTTTTTGCAGAAAAATTGCTTTTCACAAAATTCCCCAGACTTTGGAGAACTTTAAGCTTTACTTTGCAGCAAAATATTATATTTCCCAATGAACAAATAGTAACTGAATAAGAAATCTCTTTTTCTATTATAATGATCTCAAAAACTGCAATTTTTTTGCAATGTAAAAATCAATGTTACACGGCATACAATAACATGAATAAAACAAAGATAAATGTCCGTACTGCATGGTCATGGAATGCGTTTCTGCTTTTTCACCATCAGCATTAGTTTTACCCAAAATACACTGCGTGGCAATTACTGAGTATCTCTTACAAGAAAAGAGACTCAACTGTCTCCCCCTAATCTTAATGAGCTTTTAATATTATTCTCCAGATAAAAGTAACACGTATTTTTGTATATGTGCCCGTTTTCACTTTTAAGGGTAAAACACCGATAAAATATCGGTTTTCTCTTTTGAAATAAATATCGTCAAAACTATAAGAGATAAGAAAAAAATGTTTGAAATGAAAGTAGCATGGTTTCCAGAATACTTTATAATAAAAAAAAGAAAAAAATTTTTTGACTTTTTTATTATATTATATAATTATATATATTATATTATTAAATAAAAATTATTAAAAAAATTTTTTTGTTATATAATATATATAATATTTTTTATTTTATTACGAACATTCATCTTTGTTTTGTTTGTGTTATTGTCGTGTAACATTGACTTTTACATTGCAAAAAAATTGCAATTTTTAAGAGTATAACAGAAATATTTTGCTACAAAGTAAAGCTTAAAATTCTCCAAAGTCTGGATAATTTTTGTGAAAATGCAATTTTTTTTGTAGAAAAATGGCATTTGCACAAAGTTCCCCGGACTTTGGAGAATTTCAAACTTTATATTCGAGTTCAGCACGTCTAAATCTATAAAGATTGACCGATTTCATACGTTTCCATTACACATTTTGGTCCTAAACTATCACCGTTTTTTTACTGTATATTTATATGTATATTAATTTCAATCCTTATACTATGTAATAGAAAAAAATCATTCTCTTCTTACCACATATGTCCATGGTAGATATGTTCGAGCGCATAAGAATCCTTCGTTCTCAATGACTTCTATACCAGCACCAGTATCGAGCATAATAATAACCTCGCTCTGATTCAAAATATACGTGGGAGTGTAAACGACAGCCCCGGGGAAATGTTGGAATTTTAAGGCTGGTCTGTCGAAGTATATTCTTTGACCATCTGCGAAGACATCAAGCCGATATCGCCATTGCGCATGCTTGGGTCTCAAACGAACTTCGATGGTAGCGGAATTATTACCTCTCACTGCAAGATATATTAATTATCATCACATTATTACATACATTATTATTAATGTAATGTAAGCGGTATTAATATTAGACAAAGGCCGAAAGATCACTTTAACCCTCTAAAGATGATGAGATAAAGATGATCAACATTAGTAACGACACATTAGTTATTGATTACGCTGAGTCTGTGAGATCCAGTTAATTAATTATATGCTAAACAACATTAATTAATTTTAAGAAATTAAAATAATATAACTTGTGTGCGTGTGTATAAATACTAAATTTATTTTAATAATATAATTTATGATTTTATAACATTGCAGTGTGTATGTTTATTTTATTAACAATAATTTAAATTGCAGATATAATACAAAGAATGAGGTCAAATAGATTCACTGTTAGTTTCAAAGGATTAAGAAAGCAATTTGAACCTGGAAAGTTGCTAACAGAACGTCAGAAAATTTTCATGCAGAAACTTACCTACTACCGAGGTAAGATGCGTTGCCATTACGTCACCATAGATATTCTTCGGCATTTGCTCAAATCTACCTTGTACGTCGAGTTTATCTCTGACATCATTCACTCGTAGCAGAACGAACTCGCCTTTACCATTAAAGGTATATTCAACACCATCAAACGTGACGAAGTGAGGATCACCGAATATCGCTGACACCCCCGGCGATTGATAGGCAATGCAATCCTGCGACGGTCTCCGTTCAAATCGGAACGTCTCGCAACCGACAGCCTGTTCTTCCTGCCAGAGACAACACGCATACATAGGCACTACATCGTGCCACCATTGCGACAGAGTCGGGACCTTGTTAGCCTCATTCCACGGGAAGAAGCCCAAATTGTGAGATCGATGCGGTCGCGATCCCCATTGCTGATCATAAGACAGCATGAGAAAACCGTTTTGATCGTAACAACATTGTTGCTCCGAACCGTCCAAACTAAAATAGTAGGAGTAAGCAGTGCATCAAGAGTTTATATGTTAAGCTGTTGTATAGTAAGTAGTACTTTATTGTGATTTATAAGTAAATGCTTTTGTTCGAGATATCAATATTAGTTGCCATATCGTTAATAAAAGTAACAAATAATAAAATATTAACATTTTTCAAAGAAATCGATCTATTAAGACTAACATATTTTTGTGTAAAAACAATATGTAACTCATTCACTTATATAAAAAAGTGTTTCATCCCTTATTATGATCTCTTATTACTTTGATAAGAAATTTGCGTTAAACTAGCAGTACTCGAATTTTAAGAACTCATAGTTTTATCAGGAATACATTATAATTGAAAGTATAACAGGAAAGAAAGTAAAATTAGAAAAATTGCATATTTACTCTATTCTAATTAAAATGTTCTAAATCAGAATTTAAAAAATGCTTTATTGAAAAGTTGCTTAAGATGTGTCACTTTTATCGCAGCAATATATGTATGAAATATGCGTGTGTAAGAAATAGAGTGTCCTTCCCAAACGGAAAGGCTTTACTTACTTGGGCGCACCTGTTCTCACACAGTGAGTCGCACGTTGATTATAATAGCAATCTATATTTGAGTCTTTGTCACAATTGTAATCCGGAAGAAAGCGACCTTTGTCGTACAAAGCATGATCTAGGATGCAAGGACAAAGCGCCACTTCGGCGGCAAAGTTTTTGAGATATCGATCATGCATAATCCATTTGTCACAGATTTTCGCAGCCCATCGTGACCCATATTGCCGTTCCCATTGAGGAGCGAAATACCAACCGAGCGGAATCGGCCTGCTCCATAAACTCCTATATAAGATTAAAATCTTTAAACGCGATCTTAAACAAACCATCAGAATATAAATATTTTATCTTAATAAACCTACGGTGTTATCGATAGTCCGGAGTATAAGTGCGGTTCGGTCAAGTTGATTTGAATAAAGCCAAACACCATGTCCATATGATATGGATTGTACTCGTCCCTGTATTTGACTGGTTTGATGACATAGTTACCAATATTGGTATGCGATTTCTGAAATGTATATAATAATTTTATCGCTATTTCATCTTTTCACCGTTTCAGATTGTCTTGGACAAACCTCTAAAACCGTTATGTATTCAAATTCGGGTGTGGTCTTGGTCTCTCTGTATCCCCATAAGGATATCTGTATTCCTGCTCCGAAATTGGTAGTTAAATTATACGCGTTCCATGTGATTTTTATTTCCTCCGGGTTCTTCAAGTGAACGGCCTCCTTATCAGTAAAGAAAATCCTCTCCGTTGCCGTTGCTGGAGTTTCTATGAATAAAAGTTATACGCTATCTTATTGAAGATAATAGAAACATTATTACTTCTCTATTACATATGATTAATATAATCGAAGAAACGTATACACATTTCAAAAAAATATGGAGTGTGTATTTAACAACATAAATCTTAAATATAATTTTCACTGTTGATATAAACATCAACATGATACAAATTTAACATCATAGGCTCCATGATATTAAATTTACATCATGTTAGTGTTTATATCAATATGGTAAATTATATATTTAAAGTAATTCATGATTTAAAAATTCGTATCCATATTTTTATATATAACACCAACATAAATGATATGGATTTAATGCCATATTAAATGTACATCGTGTTGGTGTTTATATGATGAGAATTATATAAATACCACATAATGTGAAATTCATATACATATTTTTTAGAGTAAAAATTATTATGATGTAGAAGAGAGATCTTACCGACGAAATATTTTCCCTTCCAATCGTAAGTACCACTATCGATGGCGATATAAAAACGTATGTAACCTTCGTACTTCAAGAACGGTTGTACGCAAATCGCGCGATTCCTGTCTACTACTGTACCCATCACTACTTCGTTTTCGAAACGGCACTTGATCTTTTGACTCTCGTTGAAACACGGACCGGTGATGTTGACGACGGTACCTCCTAACATGTTTCCAGATTCCGGAGCGAAAACCAGCGGCAGATGAGCTCCGGCTGTGCATTATCACACAATGAAAATATTTATTCATTCTTTAATTAATAATTATTAAAAACAATTGCTCTTTTACCAATGTCTTTATTACAGGTGCCCAGCATTATTTTTTCATCTATCCTAAAAATATGTCGTCCTGGAAAACCATTAGCCCAGCCACGGCTTGTTAAATCACGGATCGTAGTTGCCTGAGAATAAGGCTTATACTCGTAGCTTTGAGTACCGTTTCCAGCATTAAATCCTACCTGTGATGAATGAGTTTTGCAAATAATTTATGTTTTATCAAATGGATCTTTATTCTTTCGAAATAGTTCTTATTTTGCACTGCTAGAATTTTACTTTCCCAAACAACACACAAGAGAAGAAAATGTTTTTATAATGTCTTTCAGATTTTTTAGATATGTATATGTCTCAAACGTCTTTATGATATTTTATGATATTTTTATTGACTTGATAATTAACTTGGATTGCGTAAAATTGAAGTAAAATATATGATATAAAATTTATCCTTATTCCGCGATTGCTTACAAATGCAGCGACTCCATTTTCGCCTTGTGTTGTATCACCGCCCGCTTCGGTATGACTCGTCCATTTAATGTTAAGGTAATTAAAGATAACATAAGTGAAGACTTCATCAGTAGCCAAAACTAGCTGAAATGTGTTAGTTGTTTGAAGAGATAGATCGATACCACCCGTGAAGGACATATTTTTCCACGTTGCAATAAGAGCGTGTTTGGGTATGAATGAATCAGCGCCAATAACACCCTCACGGATGTCCCACATGACACGCTCTCGCATTTCTACGCCGAACTGATCGGTTCTCGATTGCAAATCCCTCTCGAGCCTAAAGAGCACAATTATTTTTCGTAAATCTCTTCGGCTTTTTGAGAAATCCATGTATAAAATAATAAAAATTTCCAAAATGATACGGTAATTTTTAAAGTTTATATATCCATACCTAAAATACACTCCCGGTTTCCTATGATCGATATCGTTTTCTCTTAACATTCCTATGCGACATTTACTGAAGAAAATGCCGATAAAAGCAGGGTCATTCTTTTTAGGCCAATCTTTAACGGGAAAAACCAGAGGGTATGTAAGGTACTCTGGTGGATCACTAAACTCCAAGTACCCATTGACAGTTAACTAAAACGTTACATTTCATTTAACATTATATTCAACAGAAAATAAATTTTTATTTTATCTCTTTTTTAATAAATGTGTATGGATGACGAAAATAAAGCCAAAACGTAAATAAAAGGGAAGAATTTCTAAAAAAGCATAAACGAAGCTTTTAGAAAAATTAAGGCAATGAAACGTAAAAGAAAACGTCAAAAAAACATTTTTTAGAAACTTCGATTACGCTTCTGTCACTATCCTCTAATATTTGACTTACGTTTCAATTTTATTGTTACAAAGGATATCGACGTTCGGATATTCAATTGATGAATTCAGATTTTAAATTAACGTATGTAAATATTAAGTATTTATGATATTAGAAATTATATAAATAATTATAAAAATGGTCTCGTACTCTTGTATAGTTGTATCTAAAGCCGAAGAAAGGTAACTGGAAATTCAAGTTTTTATGGATCTGCAGATTTGTCGCCTGCAGAGCTGATTGGTAATCGCCCATATCATCAGCACCACCTTTATCAAAATACCAGTACATGAATTCAGATCGAATTTTTTCCAATCTATCTTTTGGTATTTCATAATACGGTGGATTATCATCCGGACGAGGCGCGTATCTATTAGCGTCAGGTGAATCTGAATCTGTAAGTATGCATCGAAAAAGGGGATCGATCATTTATTGCATAATATTAAACAATATTTATTCAACAATTATTGTAAATATTTTATATATTTTTATTCGAACAAGAATTTCATTCTTAATCACATGTATGCAATATCATTGCAATATTAAGAATAAATGTAAATAATCAAAGCATTTGATTAAAAACCAATCTTTAATTAAATCATTAATCCATACGAGTTTATGATTTATCAAAATGGCTCGTCTCATCCAATGAATCATCCTCGATTCACATTAAAGTGAGTAACTGATAAATACACCGTGTGATAAGCAATGATATGAATTTTCTTTTATAGTGCGCGAGGTAAAAAGTACACAGGAACTTGAGAATGTTGAAACTCGTGTCAGATTATTTTAAATGACCGTTTCAGAAATAGAGCAATTCAGAAAAATGCAATCGTTTCAAAAGAGAAATTAATAGAAAATGAATTCAGCAAGCAATTAAGCAACTATTGTTGCTTAATATTATACTGATTGCGAAACGATGGTCACGCCCACTGATAACGAATTACTTACCGTATCTTACATATTTTCCATTCTTTTCGTTCGCTATTCTACCGGAAGCTATTTGAACGGTGGGCGAATCCACTGCGGACTCGCCTTTTGCTGCAAAAGCATTTTCAACTTCCGTCAAAACTTGCACCGAACTTTCTACGTCGTCTTTCTTTTCAACAGGAATTAACTCTTTCTCCTCCACAGCTAGATCTTCGGCCTCTAAAGGAACCTCCTTCGTTTGCGGTGGCAAATCGACGTTCTCCTTCGCAATTAGGTTTTCATTCGATTCAGGTAAATTCAATCCAAACGCACTTTCGAACGTCTCATTTTCATTTTGCGCGATAATGCTACGTGGTGTTAATGAGAGAAGACAGGCGAGAAGAAGGATCCATTTTAATAATGCGAAAATGCAATCGAGCTCTTTCCACGACGCTCGAGGTCGCATTTTCGTAAAGCGCGGTGTACCGACTAATTACTTTAATACGCACAACGAGACTGAATACTCGGATTCAAGTAACAGGTCGCGATAACAGGTACTGATATCATCGGCTCTAATATGATAACATTATCTCTTTACTACAGATGGGTGCGTAGAATGAACGGGAAAGTAAGGACCTGTACGTTCTACTTACAAGAAGGGCGTTTCCACTTACGAGAAAACATATTTCGTCGATAAAACGATTGTTGTTTACAATTTGCTGTCGTAAATAGATTAAAATTCGTCATTTTAAAGGCAAATTATTTATTCGATTTTTGCAACTGTCATATTTACAAAGCAGATATTTTTAGTACGATTAGTTCGAAAATGTACTAAAATCTTTTTATTCTTTCTTGCATTCTTGAGGACGACAGGTTTTACAATAAAACACGTGCAGTATATAAGCAAATATTATATATGAAGGCTACTTCATCTTTAAAGTCGTATTACTTTTTTTACATTAACGCATCACTTACGGTATCCGTTATATGCATAATAAAAATGTATGATGCTCTTATATTAATATATTTTATATATTCAACTTAAAATCGCGGACAGCCTAAAAACGGTGTACTTTCCTCCATTGCAGTTTTTTAAAATATATAATACGAATTTTTCGCGTTTAAAATGTATCGCGCTACAAATGCATCATAGAATAAATATACATATTAACAGTAATAGATACGTCTGCTTGTGTATAGGGTGCATCAATAATGTTCGACGAGTTCATATTCAACGATTAAATATTTTTTTACAACAAGAGAGAGAAACACATCTTTTCATTATTAATCGTATTATTCATATACGATAATGAGATGTATATCTGCTTAATGTTTGTAACAAGTTGCAAAAAAATCGGTTACGAAATATTTCTGTAAATGTCGAACACATCAAACATTACTAATACGTTTAGCTGTAAATTATGTTTGGTTTGGGTATGTTAAGCAACTTTCTCGCTTTTTTTATGCATCATTCGAGTAGTTAAATATGTATACGGCAAGGATCTTAAAAGTAGGGGAAATTATGGAATTTTTGTACTGCGACGGTATCTTATATCAATATTGTCCAAATGTTTACAAAAAATTATATTACATTTTTTATGCTGTTGTAAATCTTTTCAATTGATGGTACGTATCACAGAAGAAATCTATAAAAGTCACAGAAAGAATTCAAAAAAATTAAAAAAAGAGAGAGATCTTAAAGAGACACGTCTAAATTGTTTTTCGCGAATGGAACCTACAGCAATGATGTCAATATAATATTGCGGATATGAACCACACTTCATCATTAAGTGAAAAGACTTTTTTATAACATTTTATTTGTAATGAAATAATCTCTCTGTTACGGTTGATTCTTTCTTTAACATTACGACGTTGAGGCATTATCTCCATTACTGTCCATATATCCGCCAGATCCGTTCATGACAAATGATGTTCCCAAACCATAGAGATGTCCACAATATTTTGCATCATCAATATTATCTTCGAAAAACATCTAAAATAAAAGTCAGAAACAAATTAGAACTTTACGTATATAAATCTAGATATGACCAAAATCGAGACATAAGACGTTTTAAAGATATCTTATATCCTGATTTTGATTCGCATACTAAGAACTCGCAATCTAAGAACGTAATATTATTACGTACATATTATTTTTATAATTTTATTTGACAAATTATATATTATTAAACTAAATTTAGTAATTTAGCTGTTTCTATTAAAATTTATTATTAAAGTTTATTATTAAAGTTTATACTGTATTAGCAATTTAATTTTACTTACTTCTCGCATCTTAAAAAAGACCATTCCAGTAAGAAGGGAATCAGAACCTGCTTGATGCTGAGGACCTACTCTTTGAATTTCCAACTGTTCTGCCACTTCTTGTAAACCGCCTTTCAAGTTCTTGCACGATTTCATTAAGTACTATGTAATATAAAAATAAAACGTATTTTTTATATTTCGTTTATTCTTAATTAATTTTATTTATTTATTTTTTAACAAAACAACTCACTTTTACATCATATATCGTCGGAAAGTATATCCTAAGAAGCTCGAAAAATTCACTTTCTTCCTGTGGCAATTTTTGATCCGTCAGGAGTTTCAGTAAGTAACCAAAGTCATAGCCAGAATGAAAAGATAGCCATTTTATGTCATCAACAAGAACAATTCCTGATGTCATTAATAGCTCAGCAAATTCTAAAGGATCAATGCCCTCCTCTTCATGTTTTTTGAACTGTATACCACTATTTTGTAGCATATCTATACTATCCTGTGCATACATGTCTTCACTAGTAACAATAAAATACACACCTTATTACCGGAATTATTTTTAAAAAATTTAAAAAACTTTGAATTATCTTAAATTAAGAATTAGGTTAATGTTAATAACATACACTTACTGTAAGTTGAATTTAAAATTAAATTGCCATGTTGTATAGCTACCGCCCGGCGTATTCCCCGATTCGTCAAGGAATGTGAGACCAAGTTGAATTATTCGTAGAAGATCTACATTGCAACGTAAGAGCTGGTATTGATAGTCGGCATTGGTTCTGAATTCTCCTGTTCCAAATAAAAAACTTGCAATTTGCACATGCTTCCAAAAGTAACATATTCCATTATGGAATTTTTATTTTATATGGAATACAAAAATTGCATTCTTACCAATAGGCCTAGCTACAACACCTGGAAATTCTGTATCCATTGCGATATACTGATATTGTTGTACGACTTGACGAATTGTACGAAACTCCTCTTCTAGATTATGTCCCCATACATCTCTGATTCCACATTCTTCATTACTGGGCATATTCCCTCCTCCCTTTTGCTGCCCTATTTGGTTGGTCCCACCTAAAAGTTCATTCATAACAAAATTCATTTCACAACAAAATAATAAATTAAATATTAGATATATAGAAATAATAAAAATATTCTATGCTTCTCTTTTCATTCCTTAATTAATTTGTTGTTAGTGTAATATTTGACAAAATATATGAAATATATATATTTAATTTTACAGACTGCTATCATAAGACTTGAGTACCAGGAACATAAAAGTGAAATTTTTATAACAAAAATCTCTTTGAAATAGAATTAAATATTCATACAATATTCATATTTATACAGAATTATAAATACACATCCTCCAAAAATGACTTCTTTATTCGTAATATAATTACATAATTTTCAATCAATTAACGATAAATTTTTTTAACGTTAAATTGATTGTTTGAACTGCAGCTTCAAACAAATATATGTTCTTCACAAATTTTGCAAAAAAAATCACATCTTCTCTGGTACTGACAAATGCATGTTTTTCAATAGTTTCACATACTAACACAATGTCATATGAGACTTCTATTTCCTTTATTACATCTATCTTTTCATCCACTCGAAACTCGTCCTTTATCTACTTTGCTTCCATATTCCTGTAATGCGTATGTCTTTCAATTATCAATTGAATATATAAAGATTTCACTTTTAATGTTCCTGATCCAGTATACGTAACTCTTTAATCTATAAAGCGTTATCCAGTATCACCGCAAAGATCATATATGATTACTACATTTTCTTTACGTTGCAAATAGAGATCAAATGTACATCGTGCTTGTACACACCGGTAGCTGAAGGCATATTCCTGCATTCACCGGGACTATGCTTATCTTCAAATTCCTTCTGTCACGGTCTTTCCTTCTTCATATCACTGGAAATTTGTGAATAATCAGTGAAACAACCTCTTACGTAACGCCTGCAAACTGTTAGTGACCAAGAGAAACTTGAAATGTCATCTGCATCGTATGGGAACTACGTATCATTAATAATAACAGCTAGCACTGGATCCTCAGTCACTATTACTATTATACAGGCAAGACAGGTTATGGATCGCGGGTAAACAACAACAGTTCATCACAGTGGACGTTGCGCAAGGATGAAACGCGGACCGGCACGAGAACACGAGTGAACACGCGTGCGAGAACACCGTGGGAGAACGACGCGGGGCAGCAGAACTCGTTATTTGTTAAATAAGTTTACTGGGGAACCGAGGGGGGTTATGTGCCCCCCCGTTGGAATAAGCAGAGAACGTCTTCCACGAGGTGCACGGACAGCACCGTGCGGCAATCCGTACCTTGCAGTATGATATATTCCTGGTCAGCAATCTGAGCGCAAAACGATTTAATCGAGGCTGCACCCACTATCTTGCCGTGTCAAATCATGAACGGTTTAAACGATTTCTTTACCTCACGAGCTCAGTACGCGCGACGGGCGCTTCGGTCGCTGAGATCAGAGAGAAACTTGAGAGAGCCAGAGAGGCCATCCCGACGTTTTACATAGAACCATCAAAATTGCTCATACACTAGCGCCAGTACATCTATTAATGATTTGAGAACTACATAACTACGTCACAGTTTAATTGTGGTGTTGACGATAAAACGGTATCACGGTATCGAAAATAAATATGCAAGTTCATCATAAATCGCAGTGCTAAATTATGTGTTAAATTGCTTTAAACAGTATAATATAAATTATAATTTGTAAATCATTTAAACATTTTGTAAATATAAAAGTATATAATTACTTAAAATTCTATACTACAATTCTTCAAGAGAATTAAGATATTAATAGCAATATAATTCCACTAAGTTTTATATTTATTGTTAAATATGAAACGTATCATGGTAATAATTATGCTCATTCGCTTTTGAAAGATTAACACTAAGATATAATTTCGTTGAATCTATTTTATTCCGACGTCACATATATAAAAAGAAATTTAATGTTGTTTTCCATTTCATTTATACTTTATATACAAGTGACAAAATTCAAAATTTATTAAAAATTTATCTAACAATAGAGAAAACTTAGTAAAATGTACCGCTATAATATTTTGATTTGAAAAAGTGATACGTATATTTCTATATTTGCACAGTGTGCTTAAAATGGTCAATTTATAATACTAAATTACATTTTTTTTCTTTCTTTTTCTTTCTTGAAAATTTGAATTGAAAATAAATGTATAAACAAGCTTTTTTGATTCATTATATGTTATAAATAACGACTATTGATTGTAAATTTCGGTAAATTTGTAAGCATTAAATTTTTCATTACTAATTTAAAACTTTGCTATGTGTTTGTAAAATAGCATATTTATAAGTTTGATCTTTTTTTCGTACAGTCTTTATGATCATCTATTTTCTCTCTAATTCATTTTTAACTTTCAAAAAGAATATGATTTTTATAGTCTGTGTTCAGGACATTTTATCTTTCTATATAGTATATAGTAAGGTGAACTATATGTTAATGCTAAATTCGCACTGCCATAAAACATATAAAGTGCATTTAGAATATGAGCGCTTCTCGAGAAACTCACAGACCTAATTTTCGAAAAAAATTGAATTTTTCGGCGCGTAGCGCTTCATTATTCCATCTGAAAACTAGCGTCCATCCAATAAGAATTCAAATACAGTGTCCGTAGCGAGGCACGCGATCATTGGCCGGTATATAAGCGGTGGCGATATCAGTTGACATGTCCATATAAATAGCACGTAATTTGTGGTTTTCACGCTTTTGCGACTTGAGCAGCGGCATGTTTCGCAAAGAGAAACATCCCTGATTTCGAATTAATTATTATATAATCTTTCTGCGAAAAGTATCTTACAGAGAGTCCCTATCAGAAAATAAAACGACAAGAAAAAGGATCATTAGAATTTGCCAATGAGGTACTTAATTAATAAATCAATTATTAAATTATTATTTTCACGTGCGATGCAAAAACATTTCAAGAACCGATTGCTTTAAGATTGTTTAAGAACTCTTGAAACTCTCGAATGGTAATGTTTTATGTCGTATTATAAAAATATTCAATGTTATTATCGTATTCCATTTTTCACTGAGTATAGGATTTAGTTTAATGTGACGGTAAATAGTAAACTAGATAAAATTAACTTTTCTTAAATTTTAAATATCGCGTAATGTAGATTCAGCATTGGTAAACTAATCATTCGTTCAAACGCATTTTTCGCAATATTGGTTCGGCTGAAAATCACGATACGTAGCGCGCCGCGTCGCTTTTAACGCGTGAAGTTAACTGCGGGTTGGAGATGAAACCGCTTCACTGTTTTGATCGCATTTACATTTCATTCGTGCCGCAGAACGCGAATGATAGGGAATGACATGGCGGGATGGATCAGCTCTGAAACGAGTGACGCAATTAAATATAGTAATTAAAATCCAGAGATTTAATATTTAATATTGTCTATATTTAATTCTTTTTCGATATTTAACTATTGCTTAATTATATAGATTCGGTATTCATATACTGATAATCTGTTTACGCAAAACTTGTTCAGTCGGAAGTATATCGCATGAATAATTAACAAATAGATTCTCGGATATCAATATAATCTACACAAATTCATACTTTTACATTTAACTTGCATTATAATACGAAATAACAATCATATATTATCTCGAAATACAGAAATTTTTTCGGTCGTTAAAACGAAATTAAACGAAACCTCTTCTCGCCAACTTAATAATTAAATTCACTCTTCATTTATAGATCGTAGTGAACAATGGAACGAATTGACTCCGAGATTAGTGGCATCGTGATCAAATGGTAATTGAAACTCAACTTGTACTTGTAGATTATTGCAATATTTAATTCGCATCTTAATATTAATTCTTAATATTAATACAGATATTTGTAATTTTATATTTTATTTCTTAAATTATAACTTTCTTAAATTATAATAAGTATCTTATTTCAAGTAAATGTTAATGTAAATAGTAAATATTTATCTTTTTTATATTTATGCAAAATATTTTAAATAGGATATTTTATAGATAATTTTATCTTTTAAATAAATATTTCTATTAAATCTATTTCAATTGTTTCCTGCACTGAAAAATATATATTTATTTTCTATTTCAACTAGCAGATAAACGCCATATAGACGTTTTTTTAATAGGTTTTTTTCCAAAGAAATAGCCTATTCTACAATGTACTCTTTGTTTCCTGTTTTTGTTTTTTATCTTTTGTTTTTTTCTCTTTTACAACCATTTTATCGGCAATTGTATTTCTTGTTACATATTTCTTGTTTCTTTCGAAATTCGTTAACTTTTATTTTGAGCGATATAAACAAAAAACCAGATAAAAAGCAAAAAAACAAGATAATAATAGCAAAACAAGTAAATAATAGCAAAAAATAAGAAACAGAGAACAAAAAGCACATTGTAGAATAAACTTTATGAATTTTAAAACATCTTTATGATATCTTTTAAGACGTTCCCAATGTTCTCTAGGTAAATAAAATTTACAGTCGATAATATAAATAGCTATTGCTTCATGCTTCAAAATTTGAATAATTTTTAGACGTATGTCTTTCCAAAAGTTTGAGATGTCTTTTGGAAAAGTTTTAAAAACGTCTATTTCAAAATGTTTTTTGAATGTATATCAGACATATGTATTCTTTGGAAATTAATATAGTAATAATCTGATTTATCGGCTCAATGTAATTTAAATGGAATCGATAAGTCAGACTACTACTGTGATCTGCTGAAGAAAATAGTTGAGATAGAAAATAATTAAATAAATAAATATTTTTTTTAACACAGTACAGAAAAACAATTGATACAAATCTAATAGAAATATTTATTTAAAGAATGCGTCAATCGATCATTACTATTTGAAATACAAGTATTGTATTTTACGTAATAAATATAAAACAGACAAATAGTATTTACTATTTATACCATTAACATTTACTTGAAATGAATATCTGCGGATTAATACACTGTACTGTATAATGTATAATGTAACACGTACAGTGCAAATCCGAAGCATGTCTGTATACTAATGCCCTCTCGGCAAATATTGCATTGCTATGAGAAATCACAAGCCAGAGAGGACGGGCAATATTATCATTTTTATTAATGTTAGCATGATTTAATATTTATTTGTTATGAACACAAAAATCTGTAAACAATTTTATTGCGAAAAATATTACCTGAATCAGGGATTGAACCCCAAATAATATATAAATTTTTCTGTTTTATTTTTCATTTTTCCTCATATATTACGCTGGATGATTTCTTCGCGATAAAATTGCTTCGCGATGTATGTAGCAAGTTGTGTGTACTACATAACTTAAAGCAACTTTCTTTATAGAGGACTATAGTCTCGTTCATGCAGAAAGTTATTCTAAGTTATGCAAATCACAAAGTGATCATCTTTGCCGTTGTAAATTGAAAGAGCCGGAAGCGATCAGGTGTATACTGACGAAAGCTATATATATTTTTTTATCAAAAATCTAATGATGGCTATAAATTGTGACGTAATTTTATGACATTCAAATGTAATAATATTTAATAATATATTCATATTTATTGTTGAAGTATAATAATATTTAATGCCCGCTTTCGATTTAGGATTATTTTCTCCATTTTATTTCAAATATATTTTAAATACGTTCTAATATAATATAATAATTTAATAATGAAATAAAGTAAGTATCAGAATATGTGCTAAATACGTAGATAGACAGAATAAATCACAATCTATTTACTGATTTGGTAATAATAATATAATGAAAATATAATATGTTTAACAGTTAGTATATGATTAGATCATTCTGCGCATTTTTTTTTTTTTAGAAAAGAGCATCAAATATTTAGTTACAACATTTATAAATATATAATCCTATAAATATTTTCCAAGAGAATATTAAAGTATATGAAAATCTATCTCTCTTAATATAATTCTTACATATTCTGAAAGCGAAAAAAAAGTAAAATTTAAAAGTGATAAAAATTAACCCAGTCACAAATGATTCATTATGTAAAAGATTGGAAAATTCATCGCATGTACTAAGGATTAATACTATACAAATTATAAAAGTTTTGAAATTGTAAAATACATATTCTTTTTTATTCTTATTTATCTTTAATATTATAGGAAAGACAGAAAAAAAGAAAAAAAGAAGAGGTAAAAAATTACAAGCATTAGTCTTTTTATTTGTGTTAAAGTATCTCAAACACTTATTCGTTTATATACGTTTATGTGCGATTCCTAAACGTATCTAATATTCTACATGAAAAACTTTAAAGACAGTTGTAGAATATTAAATATGTTTAGGAATTGAATATAAATACAAGTGCTATTGGATCATATTAGAATACACAATGATGCAGAAATAAGGGCTTTTTTTGTTCTTATTATATACATTTAATTACATTACGTCACTAAAATTATAATTTCTTACACAGTAAAAAAATTGTATATTTGTGTTGGAAACGGAAATTCCACTATGTTAACAGTTTGTGTTGAATTTTTTAACATATTTGAGTGTTAATTTAATTTAAGTTTTAATTTAATATAATGTAATGTATATTATTTAAAGATTTTGTGTGAAATTGATAAATATTCAACGTTTTTTAATGTCAAAATGACACAATTTATAAGTAAGTGAACAAGTAACATAAAAATCATATGTTTTAAAACGTAAATTCTTAAAACAAATAAATGAAATACATATTAATATACATGTTATTATAAATTTTCTGAAAAAATATTTCCACGATTTGTTTACAAACTATGCCAATATTATTTTGTTTGTATTTATTCTCTTACAAAATATTTGTGTAACCTTCTAACATATTCATCTTGTGTTAAATTAAGCCAAAAGCTCGATATGTGGTTTATGTTAAATTCGACACATTTTTTCCAAGTATATACTATTAACCTGAACTATACACACTGAGATGCCAAAAACTCCAATGCTAATTTACTAAATTGAAATTTTTTTCATGTTTCTGAACTTTTTTTTTCTTTAAATCTGTACGAAGTTTCTTAAAATTCTATTGACTTTTATATATCTTATTTCTTAATCAATTCTCCATCGATTGAAAAAAAAATAATTGAAATATGTTCATTTTTACGAAAATTACAGTAACAAATATGGATGGAGTCCCAGAGTATGTAAGGATAAAAAAAAGAGTGTGTATAGCTAGGTTAAATAAATTTCTTGTTAAGCCTTTACTGAGTCTCTTGCTTATCATTTTTGTCCATCGTTATATAGTTTTACATGTCATTTCACACTCGGATATAGTTTTGAAATTGTTTGCATTTGCATGACAGCCACCATATATGAATTGTTCGCATTGTCCGGAAGCTGAATTGTACGCGTACCTCGGTATTTCTGCTCTACAAGGACCCGTATTCATAGGCAATAGGCATACTAAAATAAGCAATAACGAATAAATTACATACAAATCTTTTTGTCAAAGTTCTCATTGTGATATACGAATTTGAATTTAATAACTTTAATTTTTTTATTATATATTTAGCTCAAGCCTACACAGAATATACATTTTAATAAAATTAGTGTTATATAATAATTAGAATATTGAAATAAGTAACGTAATAAAAAATGTCATGTTTAAAAGAAGAATGCTTACATGATGGATATAATTGCTTAGATGTTATCTCGTGCATTAATATGACGATAATAAACACAAATAATAAACGTGCTTTAAGATTCATTTTCGCGTACATACAATATTTCTGTACTTCCACAATTCTTGCGTATTAATACTTTTTCCAAAATCTCGTTGCTGACGATTAACATGCACTATGAAAGATTGTATATCTTGCTTGGAAATTGCTTCTATATAAACCATGACATTTACATGAGAGAGGGGATTATCTTTACACATAACTAGATTATAAAAAAGCCTAATCTTATTTATATGAGTTTCTTAAATATACATATAGATACTGTAAGACTTTTATACAAAATTGACGGCATTTTTATTTCATACAATCAGTAGAATTTATCATTTTCTGTATTGAATAACAGTTATTATAACGGGAGTATAAAAAATTATCGCAACAATAATCGCATGGAAAAAAGTATTAATTACAGAATTTAGTTGCATATGCCTTATTCTAACAACAAGATACTTATGGCTCACTTCCGTCACGGTCAAACGCAAACAATTGCCTGGTCTAATTTGTGTATCATAACTTTTGTTTGTGTATCATAATATAGATATGTATGCATGTACATATACCAATGACTTTTACACTCTTCATCTTGACAAGAGAAATCATATTTTCTAGTATTTATCTAAGGCTCATATTTATAGTTGTAAAGAACTTGAAACCAATTTCAAGACAGGATATACCTAATTCAACACATAAATATAGTTATCAGCTTGATATTTCTGACATACTTACATTTTGTAATCGATTTAAATGAAAAATTTAGATGATATTTGCTTTCAGATATGATTTGAGTTCTATTTTTCATTTAATAATCAAGAATATTGCATAAATATTACATTTTTTTGTTAATATGACATTTTTTTTGTTAATATGACGACAGAACGGCTTCGATAATCTTCACTTTGATATTATCAAAGTCATGACCCTAAGTAACCTCCAACAGATTTTGCTTGATGGTCGCTCTTTGTTAAAAAGTTGTTAACAAAAAAAGTTTTAAAAATAACGTTTTATTTCTGCTATACATATATTAATATTAAATAAAATACCTGAGGGGAATAAGACCTAGGCACTAAATAAGGCTTTTAAATTTATTAAAAGATGTGTCATAAAAAGTAGATAAAAAAAAATTAAAGAATAATTGGAATCGATAGTAACATATTTTGTTTAATATAACAAAAACTTGTGTGTATGAGGCTAGTATGAGTCATTTTTATAACAATCCGCTGCAAAATTTATCAGTATACAATGTTTCATAATTTATTATAATTCATTATAATATTATTCAACTTTTCCTAATTATGGAAAATAATTAATAAATTAATTTTTTTAAATAAGTATAAATATTTTTTTTTAAACAATATACTTATTAAATAAGACCCATTTATGTGATTATTATTATAGCTATTATTATTTGTTTGTAATGTGTGGAGTTTACACCAGAAAACAAAAAACGATTTTCAATGTTGTTATCTTTTAAAAAGCCAAAATTGCATTCAAATTGCTAGAAATTTTCGAAGATTAAAAAGTTAATTAAAAACAAAATTAAAGATATTTGAGAGTAGAGTAAATTCTAAGAAATTTCCTTTCTACGATTAATAATCATTTTAAAATGATTTAGAAAGAAAATGTTTACTTTCTTGTCATTTGTAATTTATTTTTGATTTGAGCAATATATTCATATGCATAATATCAGAGTTTAATAAAATTTTTTTTCATTTATTTACACATATTCTATATAAACACTATATTTTATTTTGAGTGAATGAAATGAAAATTTGATTCTTACTTAGTTTATTTCAATATTTCCAAAAATAGAATTAAAAAAAAATAAAATAAATTAGGTGAGCCTTATTCGCCTCAAGTACCTTATTATTTTATACTTTCCCCTGTTTATACGCGAAGCGAGTCTCATCCCACTTCCCCTTCTCCAAATGGGCGTACTTTCATAATTACTGTTGCTTGTTATATAATAATTACAATTTAAGTTATACAATTAAATACACACTTACATTGCCAAGTTTTTTTGTTATTAATTTTTTAACGAAGAGCGATCTTGAAGTAAAATGTTGTCGTGACCTTCACAACATATATGTCAAGATTATTAAGAGTTGTTTTAATATTTACTGTTGTTGTCAATATTTACCGTTTAAATATTCTGAATATTATCTTTAGATTTTAATTTGCATCAGATACTAATCTTGTTTTACCATTATAAAAGTAACGGAATTGTAACAAACCATTATTTTTTTAAGTAATGATAATTATAACGAATTATTTTTGAGAACTAATAATGGTGTTAGTTACTTTTTTGACTCGATAAGAAATAATGGTAAATTAATTAACTAGTCGAAAAAATGTAACGAATTTATAATAACATAATCCGCCGTAAACGGTCCAGTCAAATTTTTGGATTAATTTAACAGAGAAGATGAATATGTTAGAAGGTTACACAAATATTATGTAAGAGAATAGATACAAAAAAGATAATATCGACATAATTTGTAAATAAACTGTAAAAGTATTTTTTTTTTCAAAAAATTAATATTTATGATATGTTAAATTAATACGTATTTTGTTTATTTGTCTTATTGTTAGAATTCACTTTTTAAAACACATTATTTTTATGTTACTTGTTCACTTATTCACACATTGTATCATTTTGACATTAAAAAATGTTGACTACTAATTTTACACAAAATCTTTAAATAACAATCTCATTATGTTTTTTACAATTAACATGAATTATATATACAATACACAAAATTTCAACACAAACTATTAACATAGAATATGAGTAAACCGTTTCCAACACAAATACACAATTTTTTTTTACTGTATACTTTTAAAAAGTACTTTCCAATCCTTAGTAAAAGTAATTTATATTTGTGTTAAAATCACTGTTGAATTTTAACATAATTAAATTTTAATTTAAATGTTAATTTAACATAAAATGTGTTATTTAAATATTTTACGTTAAATTGATATTCATTTCTTATTATCAAAACAATACAATTTATAAATGAACAAATTATATAAAAATAGAAAATATTTTAAAATGAAAATTTTCATAAGATAAATAAATGAAATATGTTTTAATTTAACACATTGAAATATTAGTTTTATTAAAAAAAAGTTATGCTTCCAAATTGTCAATGAAATGTTATATTTTACATAATTACTATCTTACGTTAATTTCTTACACACACAATTTGCGTTACTATCAAATATATTTATCTATGTTAAATTAACATAAAAATGAGTGGGCTGTTTGCGAAATGTGTTGAACTTAATAATAATAAGTTTTCTCTGTGTATTAATCGCGTTAGGCGTTGCAATAGATATGGGACTCTCTTACAAAACGGCGACGTACGGGCGAGAGTGAATTTATTTTTATCCGCCTGGCAGCTTTCCGGATTTAAGTGTTGCGCCATAAAATCCGTGCAATAGATTCATTTCGAGAGCGGCATCGATTAAATGCACCGGTTATCAGGAGGTTTACGAAATTAGTTTGCCGCAAACTCCGAGGCGGGTGTCAGGTAGCTGACGGTAACTTCCGCCGTTTCGAATACGTAGCAATTTCTCCCTTCCTGCTTTTACGAGGGAAGCGATACTATCGCGTACATTATCCTATCGCGCGCGAAAGCGTTATTCCCAATGTATTAACCATCACATGTATAGTTTCTTTGAGTTGCGATTTGTTGTTACATGGCGCGTGTCTTACCTAATAAAGCAGAAACACTACGGAAGTATGGAACTACAGTTCTGAGTTGAATCGCTCTTCTGCGATCACTTGAAAAGTTTTGTACTGCGCTTTGGTTTTTGTTAATTCTTCGCAACAGTCTAAAGAAACTGTTACTTTTTTGAGATCATTCAAGGATCGTTTTATTTCTACATTTATATAACATATATATATTTTATAGAAACTGAAAATTATATAATAATAATATATATAATATTAATATAATAATATAATAACTTCATACTCAAGGAAAAATTGTACATTGAAATAAAGAATAAAATCCTTATTTTAACGTTTATTACAAAATTGCTGTTAATTATAATTTAATCATGTAAAAATTAATTCAGAGTTGTTGATCCAGCTATAAATCTATAATATCTGATCAGTATGCATTCTTCACATAAATATCTGAACGTGATGGTGAGATGCGCCCTTGGAACATATATAAATGAAAGAAGAATTGAGTTTTGAAATTAAAGGTCAACGTCTATGCGAAAGAGAAAACTATAAAGTTCCAATTGATTGTAATGCGCATATGCCACTCCAGCCCATTTTCTGTATCACTTCATTTTACTTTGTTGTCAATATGTGAGAAACCTTAAAACAACTGTATAATTCACACAGATGATTCTGACGCATGTGCATAACATTTAAAATTTTCTAGCTTTCTCTCTCGCACAAATGTGGACTTCATGCTCGATACATGAACAGCATAGCAATTCTCCTTTCATTTATACAATTATATATTCTAATATATTCTAAGAATGCGCAACTTCTGTTCATCTTTTGAACGCAGCCCATGATATGTTAACTGTTTCTTCTTATAATTTGAAAACTAAATATTTATTTGCATCGCTTTAACATATTTCAATATACAATAGGAAATAAATATCTTTAACGGTCTGGCTAGAGCTTAAGTGCTCTTGTATAATTCCATGTGAATTTATATACTACGTATGTAGTTCTTTAAATTGCGCGCCGAAATGATTTTTCTTAAAACACAAACTCTACTAAATTATCGCAACTCATGATTTCACAAGTTAAATTGACTAGCAATTTAACAATTTGATGCACTTACGCATCTTATAATGATCTTAATAATGCTATTAAACTCTGAATGATATTAAACTCTGTTCAAAGGTAGCATAATAAATTGTTTTTTAATTGTAAACTAGAATGAATGTAGGAATGAAATTTAAGTCTTGAATTAAATAATTGAATTTAGTAGTTAAATAAAAATTTTTAGATGGTATTATGGGATGAGAAGATCTTATAGAATTTTATATATAAATTTATTTTTGTATTTATAAATTTAGGAGTAATAGAATTATATATTTAGTTGGGAGGATTATTAAATTTAATGAACTTTAATTTAAAATTAAATATAGATGAGTAATAAGTAATGAAATTTGATTTTATTTAAAATTAAGAGAGAAATAATTACCTTAGGAATAACAGCGTTTTAAAATATTTTTAGAAAGATCATATTGATAAAATTGATTGCGACCTCGATGTTGAATTAAGATAAAATAATTAATTCTTATTGCGAAATAAAAATTACATGAAATGCTAGAGATTCGGATTCGATTTCCGGCTGAGGTAATATTTTTCATTTATGGAAATATTAAAATGCTTATGGAAAAGAGACAAAAAATTTTTCAAAATTTATATGAATAAAGTATATTAGAACAAAATTTTTCTTTACCCTTTAAAAATTTTCTCTGATAAAGTCAATTTTATGTCTTATTTAAGATATGTTTATGTACAATTTATTTTATTTTTGTCTAAATAATTTAGAATTATCTAAGTAGAACATGGTAAATGTATAGAAATCTTGTGTTATTAATTATGAGTATCCTATTTCCTCGAACTTCAAATTTATCCATAGTAACTGAATATCACTGAATATATCGATAGCATCTTAGTGTTATTAAAAATACGAAATAATCACAACTTCACAATCCGGCAGATGATAGCATATCTTTTCATTACACATTATTTTTCAGAGATTAGTAAAATGAAACGAGCAATATTGATTTATTCTCGAAAATACATGGAGCCATTCTTGATGTTAAGATGGAATCATACGATACTCAATTTCTTGAATGATAAGCATGCACACATGCATGCTGCTGTGCTTAGTTTGATGTATAGTCTGACGTTTGACAAATAGCTTTGAGAAATTAGCGATTATTTCTTTTGATTGGTGCATGCAAGGAAATAAGCTATGAAATAATCCATAGATATAAAAATCATGCAGCATGCAGTGCTCAATGTATGAACGAATTTTAGCATACATCAGAGCAAGCATAACTTTATACATGCTATCATTCAAAAAATCAAGCATCGCAAAATCAAGTGATTCCACTTTTAGCACATCTATGTAATATCACTGATATGTATAGCAATGTTATAAAAGGCCGCAAAGTTAGGAGTATTATCATCATTGAAATGTGTAGCCTGCATCATAGAATCGTGCGAATTGTATGTACAGAGCGATGCGCATAACGGCGACGAAACAAATACAAATAGAATGATAGCGATAATACCGCTTCGTGGTCATGCCTCGCAATCGATATCTTCATGATTTAATGAATGTCGGTGGTATACCGGTAACGGGTGTTTTACGATAATATTATACAGTTCGTACCGTTGCGGTCCCACGCTGTGCCATTGTCTGAATCGGTGGAACTAGACTTCCTTACCTGGCTATTGCGATGAGCATTACTCTTGTCTAAACAATACACGTCGTTCGGCTAGATATTAATTGTGGATTGCCTCGCGGTTAGCACCGAGAAAATATCCGGTTGCGCACAATAGACCGTAACTTTGGATACGAATCATTCCATTTCAGAAATGTATTTTTAACTTCGCGTACTTTCTGAACAGTTTCGTACAGTTCCATAATAGTGGAAATGTGAGAACTCCCTTAATATCGACGATATATCCGCTCTTGAAGAGCGCATAGAAATACCGTCGTTAGTTGTACATCACTGATATTTTAGTTCCATTTGTTAATTATTTATTTATTAATTTATTTATTAATTATTTATATATATATTTATAAATATTTAAAAAAAGAAAATGGATGACAGCTGTCGACTCTATATTTTTATTGAATTAACGATACTCGGTCAGTTTAATTTTTAATTTGAGTCAAGTCATGTATGTACGAAAGTCACATACTCTCAAGTTGTTACAATAACAAGATTTATTGCTTTTGTGGCGATTTAATCCAACGGTATCTATACAGGATTCTCTTATCTGGCGGATACTGGCTTCCCTCGACAAGTAAGAAGATTATCTTTGGAGCTTTCCGGAGGAAAGCTCTCGTTAGGTAAGATGCGATATCATGGTAATTATAGAAGCTTCAATAAGAACCATACGAGCATGCCGATGTAGATACTAACTTTTTGCTCTTTTCATAGTAGGTTTTCATAATGGAATCATAATTGCTATTGCTTATCGCAATATCATAATTATTATCGCTTTCTCATTATTCATAATTATGACAATGCGTAATTAGCGGCGCGATGTAATTTTCATTTGCTTTTAAAGCGCTTAAAAAGTCGCAGGTGCAGGAATATAGTAAGGCTAAAAATTATTATGTCGAGGTGCTCTCGAAAGTAACTCTTAAGGCTGAATTCATCCCATTCGTGATTTCGGCAGGAATAAAAATATCACGAAACTCAGGAGAACAGGTGCAATTTTTCGTCTGGCGTTCAAGGTAAGCCGGTCGCCACCTGTTTCAATACGATCCCTATCGAAGAGCTCTTGAAAAATATATTCGTTCTCAGCTTTGGCTTTATAAGTTTGAACATTATCTTATCAATTGGGTCAGTTTCATCTAAGTAATCTTAGAAATAGAAAATATTATTATAGTTACTACACGAGAGTGTAAAATATTACTATCCTATCTTAAAAATAGAAAGAAATTATGTAAACCAAAAATAGTTTTCTGATTTTCATTGACTGGAAATTAAAACTATAGATAATTTAATATTGGTAGAGTCCGATCAAAATAATCTTTTTTAATTTTGGTTAAAACCATAATCGAAAACTGAAACATCCATAGAAATTTCTCTCTAAAACCTTATGACTATATGTCATAAGGTATAAAGGGCGCAAATATATATATATATATATCATATACTTTTTCTCCATAAATATCATACTTTTATATTGAAACAATAATTACACATGTATCATTACTATTCTAACATTACAGCTCTTATATTCATAATCTGTACTCTGATAGGAAAAAAATGGTTGCAATTACTTAATATATAATTTATTGTGATTTTTGAGATAATTATAGGTATATTTATAGTTGTTTTAAGCATGCAAATATAGTTAACTGTGCTTTTAATAAGTTCACTGCTTAAAAATCTGTAATTTTTTTCTTAATATATATTTTATTACCATATAAACAGCAAATAAATTTAAGAAAATAGTTATATTTATTATAATTGCGATTATATTTAGCAAATAAAAATAATTTTATTTACCATTTATATCTTAATATTTTATTATATTAATATTTGAAATCATAATTTACAGTATAATATTTTTATATTTAAGAGAAATAATTATGGTTATTATTACGAACATTGTAATAGTAATAATCATAAAAATGAAACTCAGCCATAATTATTTTATGCAATTATAGTCACTCATACACTATGTAGTAATCATATTATCTCAATAATAACAAAATTTCAAAACCGAAATGAAATGACAAGTTTTAAACAAGTCTTTAGAAGTAGAAGATCTAGAGAAAATAAATATTTACATAAAATAAATTTTAAATAATAATAAATGCTTCTTACAACTTAATTTCGGCTACGTGGCTGAAACTCCCTTTCAATTTTATTGGCCAAAATCGAAATCTAACTGAAACTTCAATTTTTAGCCGAAACTGGCCGTAACCGAAACCGGAATCAAATTTTCAATCAGACTCTATCTGATAGTCTGTACCCGTGCGATATAATCTCTATCGTGAGAGCTGAATATATACCTTACGCAATAGTTATTCTATCAGAGTAATATGATATATCGATAGCTAAATTTAATTACACTAAAATGAAATATGAGAAATATATCTGAAATAATATTGAAGATATTAAACCTAGGATTCTATTTAATTTTCCTTCAAGCAAGTAACCCGAGACATTTCGTACCTGATTATTTCAAGGGAGGGAGAAAATTGAATGTATCCTCGATAAGCAAGATAATATTTCTCCTGAAGTACAACTTCTATTCATTTAACTTAATGTAATCCTTTCTGTTAAGTGCTCTCTTTGCGAATCTCTTATCACATTTTAAATTTCCGTATATGGTAATTTTTCGCATTACACGGGAACATCGTCAAAAATCGAGAACAGCAGTTCTGTGATGATTTTAACAAAACATGATACATTTCCGTATCTTTTTTTATTATGTTGCAGACGATCATCTCATTATTTTTCTTAATTAATTGTATACGTGTGTATAAAATGACCCGTTTAACTCGTTCAGAGATAATCGAGCTTCACACTGCTCTGCAAAGTCTTCGAAGTCGCTTGCATTTGATTTACAGCTTCCTCCTGCACGGATCGTGCACCAGCAGCAACGGCAGCCGCAGCAGCAGCAGCAGCAGCAGCAGCAGCAGCAGTAGCAGTAGCAGCAGCAGTAGCGTCGGCAGTACCAGCAGCAATTCAGAGCACGGTGAATTGTGCTGAGCTCATGCTGGCAAGACGACGTACGAGTGATTTGCATGCGAGCTTACAACCCGTGGGAGGAACGGGCATAATTTGGCAGGTAGGTAAGCCGTTCGCTCGATCGGTGTGTCGCTTGTGACGTTTGGTCAACGGCAATTAACGGACTCCGTACAACCCGTGTCTCTCGAATCGTGGTGACGAACAACGGCAGTCGAGTGAAGTTGCTTCGATGAGAGAGCGACCAGGTGCGCTCTTAGGGAATTACCATGTACGTGCTGTTCCAAAGATTTGTGCGATACGGAGGTGGAGCATGATTCAATTATGTATATATGTGTATGTAATATATTATATATATATATATATGTATAATATTTAACTTAATATAATTATAAATAATTTTTAACTCAATTGAAAATTTCATTGTAAAATTCAATGAGCATAATCAGTAAAGAGTTTCAAGTAAAAGATTTAAAATTCAATTTGAGTTTTAATTATGACGACACTATGATATAGAAAATTGAGGAGTTAATTAAAAGTACTAAATTGTATAAATAAAAGTACTCGTTACATTTTGAAGTGGCTGTTAAATTTTAATTTAATTTCACAAACGAATAAAGCTCATTTGTGAGATTTACAGTTGCGTTGAGCTACGTGCAAACGACATAGCGACGGAGCGTTTGTGACAAAGCATGTAGCTTTGTGGAAATGCAATAGTTTGCAGCAGAATTTCATCAAATACTGAATAAATACATTTCCTCGACCGCAAAATGTATAGCTTGTCGATGGCGAAAATCAAAATTAATTAAAGCTCTTAATTAATTTAATGCATGGCAAACGAATGGTGCATTTTCATAATTTGTTGCTCATCAAACGTGCCCCAGCGCTGCATATCGTCCAATTTGTGCAGCATCATTAGTATGCTCACTCTATATCATACAAATAACACATCGATAATATTACATCCCAAACAATAATACCTCACGACAACTGTAGAGAACTGCATTACTTCCGATATACTCTGTCCCGCATTTAATCGCGAATATACGTGACAAATGTTGATTATTTAACACACTCTCGATAACGATCTAAGAATCAATATATGTGGTAATGCTTATAAAAGTATGTACAGAAAAAATAAGTTTGCTCAAATATGAAAATTTAGCTTATATAAATATAGATCTGAAAATAATTTTGTTGAATCTTTAAAATACGAGGATCGTTTGATAAGTTTGGAAAATTTCGAAAATTGAAATGGTGTTATAATACATTCGACAGTGACACCTAGAAAAGACCCTGCACAAAATCATAGGATTTTGGGCCTCGGTGAAATTGGCTGAAATTTTAGTATGTTATAGTTCTTAACTCACTGATCAAAAGTGTCCACAAAAGTGGCACAAAGCTTGAAAATGACTAATTTTTTGTTGTAGTCATTTAAAGTTTTATTTTATTTATGTCTTAAAATCAGGTTTCTATAATAAATCAAGAGATTTTAAATAATAATATGCCAATCATTTTCATCACCTCACTCCCAATCTCATCCCTCACTTCCATTTCCACATGCATATGCCCGCGCGCATTTTTATATGAAAAAGGTGCATAAAAATCGAAGTTTCATATATGTGCGTTTGTGTATGCATCAATAGTACATTTATGATTTTAGTTTTTCGTCTGTTCTCAGAAGTTTCTTCAGTTTCTTCAGAATGAACGACGTGGACGTAACGGGCGCTTCATTCCTTTTGGATGCTTGATTTTCATGAGTCCCCTTGCTTTTCACGTTTGAGTACTTGATATTTTTTTGTACATGGAGTTTCAAACAAACGCGGAAACAAACACATTCGGGTCGTGATCAAGCACTTCGCATATAAAAGGTAAATAGATTTACGCATTTTAAATGATACGCGTGAGAGGAGTCGTAAAATCTAGCAAAATCTAAATACATAATAAAAATGCGTGCGCGGGCGTATGTGTATGGGAATGGAGATGGGGGTGGAGTGGAGATGGGGTTGGAAGTGAGAGTGATGAGAGTGGATGACATATTGTTATCTAAAATCTCTTGATTTATTACAGAAACTTGCTTTCGAGGCATTAATAAAATAAACGGCTGTAACAAAAAAATTAGTCATTTTTAAGCTTTGTGCCTGTGAACACTTTTGATCAATGAATCAAGAATTATAACATACTAAAATTTCAGCCAATTTCACCGAGGGCCAAAATCCTATGATATTGTCCTTTCCGCTCTTCAAATTCCTCCAGGCCAAATTTTAACTAGAAATGACGCATTGTTCACGTTTGGTAGTATTTTGAAGCGAGCGATTTAGTAATTGCCACAAAAATGGAAAAAAAATTCTATGCATTAACACAAATTGAGCTTCGAATTAATTCTTCATCCATCCAGTCTCCAGATTTGGCTTCACTTCTTTCTGTTCCCAGATTTGGCCCAATTTGTGCAAATTACATAAAATTTGTTTTTTCCATTTTTTATGACAACTGTTAAACCGCTTTCTTCAAACGAGTGAACAATGCGTCATTTCTGGCTGACATTTGACTTGGAAGGATCAGGTGTCACATTATCAAATGGATTGTGTCATCATGGAACTTATCAAACGACCTCCATAATTATGTATGGAGGATCAACCTGATTGCTAAAATAAACAAAACTTTTTGCAATATTGTTCATTATTTTTTGTATATAATTATTTCGATATGATTCTTTGATGCTTATCCAATAAAATTATTTTTAGATCTACATATACCTAAACATTTCAGACACTTCAGTAAAATTTTTCTTGTGTACATGGTGTGCGCGAAATCCATTTCTTCTTTTTTTTTTCTTATATTGATAAGAAGTGTTAAAGAAGTGTTAATGTCCAGAAACAATTTGTTCGATAATTGATCATCATCATTGATCTGATAATAAATATATTAGATAAATATATTAGAGAGTTCGTAATTGAATTCTTTATAATCGGCTCGTGCATATCCGCATTTATAAATCCGCTTTTTACAATCATGATATGCGTTTATACAAATACGCGCATTAACATCACCGAGGAACTTAACAGATGTCTTCTGATGGAGTTTCTTCGAACAAACGCCGGATGCGCGGATCATCAGCGTCGTGAACAACCGACTCGAGTAGACTTAGGTTTGTGAAATCGGAGAATTCGTATGTGATCTCTTAATGACTCTCACGAGTTTCGACAACGTTGAATGCTGGCGGAAACGGGGCGCGTTACATTACGTGGGCAGGATCGCACGGCTTTGGGAAACTGGATCTCGAATTCGACGCTGTCGCGTTCAATGCACTTTGCGCTTGAGAAGCGTCGCCGTTTCTAACATCTAGACAGTCAGCATCCATCTCAGATATAAATTCAGGTGAAACCTCTTTCACAGCGACGCTTGATATCAATGACGGGGAAACACATAGATAGATCGAATATTCCATTGTTTGCTCTGTTCTTGGGTATCGTATCGCTCTATGCTTTTCTATCGAAGTCTACCAGCTTATCGTTACCTGAAACAAGACAATGACGACGAGGAAGGCTACGATTACGACAGCGACGACGACAACGACAACGACGACCACGACAACGACAAAGACGATGACGACAGTAAGGTTCCATTTAATTAAGTTTGCATTGTACTAAACTGCACGCTGTGGCGAAAGATTCTTATCAAAGCTTTGCAAGATATGACGACGGTTGTGAGTTGGTGCGCTTATCAGAGGCGATCTGTTCGAGCAAATGAACGAACAGCCATTTACGTTCGGAGATTCACTCCTAACGAGGAGTCTATCGACAGTATTCCTCCTTCTGGTATCTAAGGAACGTACGTAGATACGCCGTAGGTATGCCAACTTCTACTTCCGAAGCTGATTTCGATCACTCGGAAAGACAATAATTAGAAATCTCAGGAGTTACTTAATTTTCGAGATAAAATATTATATGAGTAACACAACTTGATGATTTTACTAGAGGAAAGTCGCTTTCATAGATTTTTTAAAGAAACAAGCAAGATAAATAAAATAATGTTCCTTTCGTCCTTAAAATCGATACAAAATACTTCTTAAAATCGATATAGAAATTTAAATGCAGCTGTTTAAAAAGTTTATTCCAAATATGATCGATTATTCTGCTGTAATAGATTCTGCCACTTTATCATCTTACTGAGTGAAATGTCGATTGCACGATGAAGTTGTCGATGAGTAATTAGTTATCATTTGACAAAAACTAAAGAAAAATTTTATCATGTTGTACATGACGGTACGTGAAGTTTTATTGATTCAGGATCTCGATATTTCGATCCCGCGATTTCAGCATTTTCATCTGTATGTTAAATCAACCGTAAACATGCTTTTGCCGTTCTATTTCCATGTGATAATTGATATTGCTTATACTGCTATTGCTGTTTCAAATTATCGGAAACCGGAAAAAGGATATTCATTTAGTGCGAATCTTGTTTATATATACATACATGCAAATCATCGAGAGCTTATGGAATATTACAAAACGGCATTACAACGAAATTAATATAAAACGGACTTATTATATATACCTATCTCACTTTTCTAAATTAATAAAGTTTTCGTGGTTATGTGTGTCATAATTTTGACTTTGTGAAATAAACTGAATATAACGTTAATATGAAACTCCATAAATATTGTAAAATTCTTCAAAAGTTTTCTAACTTACATACGTTACCTCTGTGGTTGAAATTTCTTTAATATTTTATTAACGGTAAGCTCGGATCAAAATCGGTTTAGAAAACGTGTTTATGATTTAAGGATGATTTAAGGACTATTTCGGAGACTTAGAAAATAATAATTTTCGCTTTTCGTAGGTTTATTATCTACATCGCTTGTCACAGAAATCTCTAATAACAACCTTATTTAGATACTTATGTTACTTCCCACTCATTCGCAGTTTACAACTTTCTTTCAGCATTAAAGTTTTTCTCTTATATTATTTATCGGACTTGTTTGTAATATCCGGTTGTACAATTTCTGACCTATCATGTTATGATAAATGGCACGTTCAACGCTTAGATTTGCAGATGATTTTCTCGCTATATGCGCCGGTAGCTATACCCGTTCTTTATCGTGTCAACGCTACATATTATTAAATCATCGATATACATATCGAAGTTGCAAGAATTTTTCTTTATAGTAATATCAAACATTTGAATACATCTTCTTTCTTTTTTTTCTAGTGCTTATTGAGCTAAATAATTTTCTAAATTTAAAGTTTTTCTTTTTCGAATTGTTTAAGTCGTTTTACTCTATTTTATTTTCAAATCACGTACGGTAAAGAAAAGATGAAAGTTAAAAGAATTTCCGCTCGTTTATTTTTATCGCGCTTAGTCTGGGGATTCGAGATAATTATTTTGCTGGTGATGAAATGTTTCCATGCTGTTTTAATAAACCATATCATGTCCAATGAAACCGGAAGCTTTAGCGTATAATGGCAATGCAGCCGCAATGACAGCAGGGGAAAATGATTCAGAGACTCTTCTCCTTCTGGGAAATCCGTGGAATGTTTAATAGTCGCGTGAATTCACAGCGTCTCGGGTTGTATCGCTAATGAATTATCCGGTTACAGCGGGTCGCAGCTCTCCGAGGAAATCGATGTAACGTACTCCGCTACGGTGCTCTTCCACGTGAACCGCATCGCGTACGTAAACACGAAGTACTGCAATTTCAGCGAGGCGAATTGGGCCTCTTCTAGTTACAGACCAATAACTACCGTGCGCCGAACAACGTAATGTTCTACGGCAATGCTTAATTATTATATAACAACATTTCATTAACGTACTGATGTCATGAAGATGAAATGAAAAAGAATTAGCAACATTGCTTTAAATTGGATGTTATTATCTATAAATATGAGAAAGGAAGTTTTTTTTATTTAAGTGATGCGAGAAAGTTTATATACCAGTCATCAATTATTTATAAACTAATTTATGTTCTATCGTGACTAGTCATATTATTTTATATTATGGGCTGAAATTTTAAATGTTGACTTGGTTGAGTGGAACATATGTCTATTAACATTATTTTAAGCCTTGCACTATTAGATATTAAAGGAGCAATGAACTAAATATTTTAAATTAAATAATATTTTTAAGTTTCTTATAATTACACATAATTATATAATTATCCTACATACTTTCTTATAATTATTAAAAGTGTAAAGTCATACATTTTTGACAACATTTCTCTGACAAGAATCTTTCACTTCTGGGTTTATATTGACGATGTTAATAGCATCTTATAATTTCAATAACTAATTCTAAACTAAGGATGATTAAGAAGAAACTTCAAGAAGGATCTTAATATATTATGATTAAATAATTACATTTTTATACCTAATTAATTAATCGATTATTATTTCAGTTATCATACTGTATTTATATTTGCGGCTTTTTTTCTTGATAATATCATGAGTCGTATATAACTTGTTAAATGAAAAAGTTTAGAAAGAAAAGCTCTGCTAAAGATATCTAAAAGATATCTAAAAGATATCTAAAGATATCTAAAAGTCGCATTAATCAATCAAGTTCACCTTTTATGTTTTTTTCGAGCCGTTTGTTCCGGATATATGTTGGATACATCTTGCTCGAGGCAGTTAAGACAATCCGATCGACTTGTATTGTTATTTCCTTTTCTTCTTGCACTATTAGATGCGGGCAGAATAAAAAATGTTTGTGACACTGCGTAATTGTATTGGAGTTTTACTGCGTTATTGGAAACATCGGGTTCAAAGATACAACATTCTTGACAACATAGCATCGATCGAGGTTGCGGGAACCGCGGCGCGGAAGAAGAACCAGTTCCGGGTGAACAGCGGCGAAACTGCACCGCCCGACAGAGTTAAGTAATTTGTCGTTGCCGATGGGTTAATGTTATCCATCACTAAGCGAGAATTTACGATGTAATAAGGCCGAGTAGTGACTCCCGCGATCTATCTCGGATGTCTCGTCGCAGTAATCTCCTTTACTTATTCTATCCTCTGCCTTCTTCTTCTCTATCTCCTCGTCATCGTCTACTCCTCTTCAGTTCCTGTTCAGTTATTGCAGTTACCATCGGTTTTTCTTATGGTCTCTTCATTGTCCACGTCATGCTTCCTAAAAACTTTCTCACGAGAACGCGTTATCGATTTGCGATTAATTAATATAATTAGGTCAGTGAGATAGGAGTCAATTGGTGATACCTCCCTGCGAACGAATAGTTATCTGAAAGATATTCCTCCGTTATCGTGTGATCTGATCTTCTCTTTCTGGTGCTTGGCGATTCTGCGAACGACTCTTGGTGGCTGAGAATCTTGATACTCGATTAAAATCCGTTGGTATTCCATTGCAAATTCTTGTTATTAGACGATTTTCGCAATACGTATTTCGTAGAAGATATTACGTAGAAACTATTACTTCTTCTTTCGGTTACGGATCTTTTTATTTCAATTTGTTCTGAGAAAAAGTCGATGGCGGTCGAGGTAGTTGCATTCGCTGATTTATGATGCAGAAGCTTTCTCTATTTATTTTTAACGACAGTAAATTGTCGATAACAAATAAAAAATATCACCTTTGAAAATGTTACTCCGCAGATTCTCCGCAGTCCACGAATTAACTCTCACGGGGAAAGATCAAACTGTATATTTTACAACATGGGTGAGAATAGCTTCTCCTCTTCCTCCTTTTTCGCCTTCGGGCACAAGCCATTCAACAAATCGATCGCATTAAAGTTCGAAAGCTCGTACTGTATGGTGCTCGGTCACGATTGAGCCGACGAATGAGGCGGCAAAAGGAACGCGGGCAGAAGAAAGAAGAGCGTAACCGTTGCGTCCAGACGAACGTGATCGGCTGACATTTATTGCTGCTGTAGAACAATGCGGAGTCATTGCCCCAGCTACTATTATTGCTACCGTTACCATCCCCTGGAAATCCTCGAATCATCTCTGATCGCGACGCGAGAATATCCAATGAACATTATAATTGATAACAAGCATCACCCAATGTCAAGGCTGATATTGGTACCGCATGTCGTCGATCTTGTTTAATATTTCATAATTTAAGAGTTTTTCATAAAAACCAAGTTTATTTTTTAAAAATAAATTCTGAATTATTATATCAAATTATTCTCTATTACTAGTGTTATATCGTGGCCAATTTTGTTCTGGCAAAAATCAAACAAAAAAATGAAAGCTCAAGACTTCAACATTTGCAAAGGATTTTTGTTAAGAGCAATTTGTAACATTTTGCAAAAAGTGGAAAAATATTTTTTTTATTTTAAGTAATAATTCCTTTTTTACTTTTATTATTATTAACGTTATAAAAAAAGATCAATTAAAAATATTATGAGACAAATACATAATATAAAATTTTTGCAAGATCCACAGATTTATTTTTATTTTTTAAATAGATTCTCAAAATATCATAGCCTACAACTTTTCTCTTATACCTATTACATCCGGATAAAAATAATTATATTTATACAATAATTATATTTATACAATAAAAAGTTCTTTTTGTTTTAAAAATTTAATTTTCTAAACTTATTTGATTTTTCTGAAAAGCTCTTCAATTACATCGTCCAGGTAGACACGTTGGTGAACGAACTGAGACACATGACTTCATCTCGTCTAATCTTGTTTGCAGATAAAAACGCAGTTGCGAGCCAGAATAAAGATTCACTTGAATTTCAATTCTACAAGTATACACGTTTCATTCACTTTAATGTAACGACGAACTGTCAAAACGTTACCCATGTTGTACGCCCGCCGTTTATTTTGCTAGACACATGCTATTTTGCAAGATAGCGCGAGTTAGTCACCTGGAACACATGCGATAACATGATTACTATGTAGATGAGTGACACACCAGATTTGCGCACGAAAATCGGCGTTTATCTCGATTAAATAAAGCATTATTTCCACGATCTCTAACGAATAATGATAACATTCATCGCTATATCGATCCTTCAGATCGTCTTGAAATTAGTTTTTACTTTCTTTGATACATATAATACATGTAATACATGAAATCTATATAATTAGATTGAATAAGAATAATGAAATAACATATATGTTATTTTATTATTCTCATTTAATCTAATTATATATATTTTTATATATTCCTAAAGATACATCTAAAAATTTTAAAATTAGAATTTTATATATTTAATAATTATTAATGAATCAGCGATTCCCCTCCTCTCTTATTTAGATAATTATTACTAGATATCTTATTATTAGTAGATATCTTTTTTAACAATGCCGCAAATTATAAAATTCTCTGATAATTAATTCTGAGAATACATATCGATCGATAACTACTTCGGAGAAAATTACGTTCTCCTTCCCTTTCCTTTTCATTATGTGGATGATTATTAATACTTTTCTATATATAGTAATCCTCATTTTATATTTTCAAGAATTAAAATACTTCATATACTACAATTATAACTTGACGATGAGGAATTGGAGCATATAAAACGTAATTATCACAAGACTCATTTAATCCATACATTAATGAATGTATTATCTGTCATCCGTATTTGATATTAAACTATTTTAATAATACGTACTACCATCAGGTTACTAGTTTTTCATTATCCTGGACGAACGATTCTTAAACTATGCAAAATTCTGAAATTCCGCAAGAATCTCTTTCAGAGACCACAATTCGTTTTCTTATTTTAGTAGATAATTAAATATGTAATTTAAATATGTAAATTAAATTAAATTCAAATATTATAGCGTTTGAATTTAGAAAAATGTACATTTTCGCAACTGAAAGGTTTCTGGGAGTAGCCATCAAAAAAACATTGATCATATATCATATTGCACAAACTGTCCTACAATAAGAAACATCCAGTATTTTGCGTTTATAACGAAATGACATAGCACGTTATCGTGTAATGCGTGTGCAAATACATAGTTTTAATTTTTTGATAAATTACCGCGCGAGTTAATCGAAGTTCGAATCTGGTCCGAGCTAATTAGGATATCATATAACGTGATAGAACAAAATTACAATAAAAGTGCATCGCTAAAGATGTGTCGCTTCTCGTTTCGAGAGAGCACTTTCTGCATCTTATTTTAAGCTTAAAAAATAATACAGCTTTACATTGCTTAAATTACGCTTAAAGATCGCTCGCATATCACGTTCTCTCAACCTCAAATAATCGTATATAAGAAAGTTATATCGCTATTTGAAGGACTGTGTCTTTTAAATGAAGTGATGTCGGTGTTCATAGTCGGTTCTTATTTTAAGACCGTCTTAAATAATCTTAAGATGCTCTCTGACTGATTCGAGCCTTGATACTTCAAGGCTAAACTTAACAATCTTGAATATAAGAACTAACTAACTACTGAATAGAATTAACTATGAATACCGGTCATATACTTTACTTATGAATGAAGAACATATCAAAACTGTATCGAGCTTTACAACGAAAAGAAAAAATATTAATAAGCGTAATTAATTCCATCACTGTAAAAAATGACACCGTTGCCTATCTTGTTTTTCCTTTTTTAATCGTTTTAAAATCACTGACGCTAAGTAATTTATATCCGGAAATATGTGAGTAAAGTGATGTGATAGTTGAGTCCGAAATTTGCATATTGCATTTGCACAGACAACGAAAAAATATGATCGCAATTGGAACGCTGTGAGCGAAAGGATTAAATTTTCTCATGAATTATCATCGAATGCAAGAAAAAGTTTCCGAGCTATGTATAACCGCCGTCAATGAGCGAGCAAGCTCTTTTTTTTCAAGTGTTTACGAGTCTCGCTAGAAACTCAAGTTAAACGTAACTTTTTGACTATGTCACAGCTTGTGAAGCATCACGCGCATTTTTTTCTTCACCCTTTTTTCAAGCGGCAACTTTATACATTAACACTATTTGCGGGAATACGCCGGTATAGCTGCCGCGCTGCTCTGTGTTACGGTCCCCGTGGTTAAAGATGATTATGCAAAAGAAGTGCTGCGTGCGTTCTAATATTCTCACGCAGCGAAGTTTTGCTCATTCAAATTTATTCATTGCTTCTTTTTTGCATTAACCGTGCAAAATTAATACGGACGGCAACGCCTCGAGATGACTGAGTCGGAAATCTTATTTTTTTATTACTAGAACCTATTACTTAGGAAAATAGGAAACTTATAAAAATTCGAAGATACATCGGGAATAGAAAAAAAAACTGATCGGATATAGATACTGGTGCAACGAATGTGCGAGTATTCAATAATATTCTGCGAATGATTTATAAAACGGGATGTATGTCGATCTTTATTTCAGAAAGCATGATTTGTACCGTTAGTCTGGCACAATATCGTAATCGTTAAAGCGTCACATTTGATATATTGAATTTTGCAGTGAATTTACAGGTATATATGCTATCTGATAGAAAATATCTGTTCTAGAAAATATATCTATCACACATCTATCACACATATATTTAAATTATATATAGAAAATATTTTATACGAAGAAATAATTGCGATACCGACATGAACGTATATTAAATTTTACTTAACAAAAAACGTCATGACTATGAAATCGTCGTCTACTATCATGCTAGTTGAACCTATCAGATTTTCAATTAATACAATCAGATTTTTTTCAGTGCTTACATCAATTTTATCTGCCAACTGTGTGTGCATTGTAATTTTAATATCAATGTATTATCGCGCGCGCGCGCGCGCGCGCGCGCACACACACACACACACACACACACACACACACACACGCACGCACGCACGCACGCACGCACGCACGCACGCACGCACGCACGCACGCACGCACGCACGCACGCACGCACGCACGCACGCACGCACGCACGCACGCACGCACGCACTACGTACTACGTACTACTATATAATAACACTATACTAACTTTTAA
>NW_012130076.1:3542536-3557026 GCF_000143395.1 Atta cephalotes
TTATAATTAGTTACTATAGTACTACTACGCGTACGTCGCGCGCGTACGCGCGCGCACACACACACACACACACACACACACACACACACACGCACGCACGCACGCACGCACGCACGCACGCACGCACGCACGCACGCACGCACGCACGCACGCACGCACGCACGCACGCACGCACGCACGCACGCACGCACGCACGCACGCACGCACATATATAACACATCACTTTTAAATGAACAACCTGTCAACCCTGAATTAAGTCCTTCAAAGAATGAGTCTCATCTAAAGAATTTTTTATGCACGCTCGTTAAGATGTATTATCTTAATTGTTAATTATAAATTGTAAATGAATGATGAATATACATCACAGAATGAGAGAAAGAGAAAACTCTCATATTTCTCGTTACATGAAATAGGACGAATTGTTACGACGGTAGTGATAACTTCGAGCAGGTGGTGCAAATATATATACGTGAAAGATCGGTGAACGTTTCGATCGGACGTCGATCGCTGTGACTGCATTTGTCACTCTGCTTCCGATTGATTTCAGCCATTCACTTTGATCATATTGCATCGTGTCGCCGTTGGAGCGACAACGTTTCCATTTACTGATTGTGTCGAGTTTTCGTCGCGTACTGCTGGAAACGTGCGGACGTAAGAACGACATGGCAAAATAGAACCGATTTCTCGAGCGGAAATTTTCGCATTGATGTCTAGAGACACAGTGACCGAACAAGTCATAGTTCTCATAGTCCTTTCGGCGGACGTTTCGCTGCGCGGCTCGCGTGCGCGCGCGGGGCTTTGTATCTCGACAAGAGATCTTAGGACACACCCGGGGAATTTATGACAAATTTATGCACATACATACAGTTTCATCTCCATAATATTAGCCTTTCTTTGTTAAGGGACGGAGATAGCGTCAGGGCGACACGTTGCAGCGATCTAGGCACAGCAGTGTACTTAGGTTACATTTTCGGCACCGCGTGGGACATCTTACAGTCAAATTATACGCAAACTTATTAAAGTTACGGCGATTAGCTCGGCGGGAAATGCGAACGTTTGGTAGAGACTCTGTTGCTATCTTTCGATTAGTAGTCTACTGGAAATGTAAGATTCTCCTGTCAAAGATTGATATTATCAAAATTTGTTTTGTAGTGCGTCCTTTAAAAAGAAAATAGTTTAACCCTTCCCTCGTAGGATCGAAGATGTTCTTCTAAAAACAGAAGGAAAATCGACGCGCACATTTAAAAAAAATTTGAGCGGGTAATCAGTGATTTATGATATAAAACTCTCTAACTAAAAATCGGAGAGGTGCACTGAAAGAAAAGATTGATTGCTGCAGCAAATTAGATTATGGTAAAATATGGCATTCTTAATTGGCTGTAGCAGCCAATTTTTGATTGCATTAGCCAATCGAAATCCTATATTGATATTGTAGATAGGCTAACACAACCAAAAATTGGCTGCAGTAATCAAAAATTGGCTGTTGCAGCCAATTAAAAATACTGTGCTATAATTTAATGCTATATTTAAAATGCTATATTTTACCATCCAATTTGCTGCAGCAGCCAATCTTTTCTTTCAGTGTGGTAATCGTGATTTTAACCTTTAGTACACACGATGATATTCCAGCCATTATACTAAGCGTATACGAAGAGTTATCGTTCATGAGTTAAGATAAATTGCTTTTGTCAAAGGATGTGCACAATAGGCTAGTAATGTATCAAACTAGTCCACTGTAGAGCTGCCAAATTTTGTTAAGGGAAAGGATAGAGAGCATTAGTTATCAACCAATTTTTTGATACTGTAAAAAATTTGATACTGTAAGTATTAAATTGTTTAATGATTATTTATTTTAAATAAAAGTATTGTTGTTAATACTTTTAATATTTAAAATTTAAGTAATTAATTATTAACTATTTTAATATAATTAAAAAAATAAGAGATTTAATATTACGTACAATGTTTATATAATTCTTATCACATTGATGTTGATATAATAATAATAATAATAATAATAATAATAATAACAATAATAACAATAATAAGCTTGAGAGGAGGGGGAGCTGATCTCCTTGAAAATCCATCAATTAACAATTAAACATGATCCAATGTTTCTCTCCAATGCTCAGCTGCGGATTAATTGAGCTCCGCCCTCCTTCAGAAGAAAAGAAGTTCATCAACGCGCAGCTGTCTTATCTACGCCCTAGAAAGTTCAAGTCTAGTATTGTAGTTGTTGCTGTAATCTCATGTATGCTAGGCATAGTCAAAGCATGGTGATATAAAAACAGAGAATTTTAAATCCACATTATCTCAGCCAGAAATAATTACATCGATTGGACCAATCATTTCTGGCTGGGATGTTAATGTTAATAACACTAACATGATAAGAATTATATTAACTTTGAATGGTATTAAATACTCATATTTTTTATATATTTATGTATATAGAGTATTAAATTTCTCTAAGGCTCGATTGTACCAACTTTGACTTTAGACGAGACTTAAAACTCTCTATCTCTCCTTCTCTTTCGGCTTTAAAGAGAAAAAGTAAGAGTTTTAAGCTTTGCTTAAAGTCAAAGTAACGTTGATGCATTCGAATCTAAAGAGAGATGTTCCTATAGTATTTCAAAGAAAAGACATACGCAGTACACAAATGATCCAATTGTGTATACTAACGGTTTCATTTTTCGACATCATCAATGCCTCGACGTAGTCATTGAAAATAATCGTACTTCGCATATCGCTTCATAGTGTTAAAGATTACCTTCACGACAGAAAGCGTTGCTTCGATGTTATCGTTCCACGATATTATCGTAGCGAATAACATTGTAATAGAAGGCACATTAAATGCAAAGGCTTTGGTGCAATTAGTATGCAAGTTGTATGCATGCCGATTGATGACAAGATGGTACTTACGCGTAAAAGCGTAAGTTGCTTCACAGAGATGAAGTTGCTTTACGCATACGTAAAAAATATGCATTAAGAAAATATCGAGCGTTCACGGTTCCAATATGTGGTACGTGCTCAAGAGACTGTAAAGATATCACTGTTCTTTATCCACGTGTTGCTACCACGATAAAGGGCTTGCGCGTATTGAGAAGCGTTTTATGACGACCTGGTAGGGGGCACATTCCTGTGTTCCCTGTGCCAGACCAACGCTGCTTTCTTCCACTCGGCGGAAACAAGAGATCCAGTTACTCGTAGGGGGAACGCAATAGTTTCGCGTTTCCTACTTGGCAGTGCCAACCACGAGCAGACTATGAGATTCTCCATTTGTTGGCCACGGCAAGATCAAATATTTCTTGTACGATGATTCTTTTTAGTCGAGCTGCATGCATGCTATTAATATTAAATAAAAAATTTTTATATGAACTGAATTGTAATCCAGATAACATTTTGTGCAAAAGCAAATTATTATTTTACTTTAAGAGGCCTGTAAAAAATCGATTAATCACAGTCGATTAATTTTCTCATATTTAACTATGATTAGTTAATTTCTTAAGGCTTTATGACTTACAGCTTCTTAAAGTAATGTTGTGGTCAAGGTTGATATAGTAAAATCCATGCTAGCAATTATTATTCATGTCATGTTGCCATGATGACGGCAGAAAAATTGTTGAATTAAACTTTTTCTTGCAGAAGTGTATTTCTGATGAGCAACAATTTGATTGAAATATTGCCATAATCATACATTTTTTACTGATTATCTGTTGCCACAAAGTTACTATAAAATTGCTATACTTAGTTTGTGTGTTTTTTTTTGTTTTTTATGTTTGGTTGTAACATATTTTAGCAAGTTGTTAAAAAAATATTGACAAAATGTCATCTGGAAACTTATAAATTGAAAATATATGCAATAAATCTATTTATTATAGGAAAATTTATTATAAAAATTATAGTATATTGTAGATTATACATACATACACATAGTGTAAAAAACAAATTGTCCGAATGTTGCGCCATTATATAGATTTTTTCAAACTTCATAGGTGTTAAAAATTGTGATTCCTTGGTACTGGTAATTTCATATTAATTATCCAAAAATAAATACAAACTATCAGTACCATATAATAATGAGTATTAGACCACAATTTTTAACATTCAGACAATAATTTAAAAAAAATTATAACAGATGAATGTCACTAATTTTTTATTTTCAAATATGCGGATAACAAGATAAAAATTAAAATCATCGGATAAGTTTTATTAAATGGGATATAACATGAATACTTATTAAAATTATGACATATATATAAATATCTGATTGATGTTTATATTAAATCTTATAATAAATTTAAAATATTTTTTTCTCTGATTTTGTTGTATAGTGGGGCACAGAAAAGTTGCGATACTTTTTTTTCAAAGCTTTGAAACTCAATCTCACTCGTAGAGCAGTTGAATATAACTGGTTAGATTCATAAAGTAAGAAATAATCGTTCCAATAAGAGCAGACAGCATTCCGAAACTCATCGAAAGAAAGTGTTGCAATCTTTCTGTGATTCACTATACGATTATGATGTTTATAAAAGACTCACACAAATAATTTAAGAAAAATGGAACAATAACACACACATACACACACACACACACACACACACACACACACACACACACACACACACACTATTTATTCTGGCTTTCCTTTCATTTTTGAATTTTTCGATATACTTTAATTTAGTAATCTATTATTGTTACAAATATTTTCAAAAATATTTTTGACTTAATTATCATTTTTCATTAATTGTTCTATGATAGACATTTTGATTGCACCCGAATCGTTAAAGTGTAACAGCTTAAAAATAAAAGAAAATACTTTTGGAGCTTTTCTTCAAAGAGACTAAAAGATTTGCAGGTTATAGCTATCGTCATTCGTTGTTTATGTCAACGTTTCACAATCTTGTTGTTCATTTTATCAGGACGAGAATTACATTGAGGTATTAATACATACTATACTGCACTTTTCGCCCTAATGACGAGATTCATGAATCATTGGCATTAGCATTGGATCACGATACGGCAATAACTCTCAAATTGATGGATCTCTGATGGAAATACCCATAAAAACTTTAAAATATTATGTTACCTTTGTTATTTATCAATCTTCCTATCTTAAAGTTGTCGTATTACATGCTCTGAAGCCTTTTTATTAAAGTCGTTCTTCGTTTCTGATGAAATGTAACATTAAAGAGATTTCGAGGTCATTGATTTCGAATCCAATGACGGCTTGAAATTTTACGAAATACTGAAAGCTTCCGATTTCAGCGAAATGTAGTAATACAGGATTTTCGGGGTCGTTGATTTTGAATCCATACTAAAAATTTGAAAATTCATAATGGCTGAACCAATATGGCGAATAGAATGGAACAGAAATATTAAAAATCTTCCGATTTCAGTAAATCTTTAGAATTAGAAAAAAACAAAAGATTGAACCAAGATTAAAGTACATTGAAATTAATCTACATTGGTTGAAATAGGTCTTAGACGTTTAAAAGTTCTTTGTTTTACTAAGGAATTTTAGAAATATCATATTCTAAAAATTTTATAATTATAAGTTTTATAGTTTTAATGTCATTATTCTCAAGTTAAACATGTCTATTTATGCTGACCATGATTTATTTCGTCAATAAAGTTTGTTAAAATTGATTTTAATAATAAAAAATGAAAAGTGCAGATGATCTCCGTTTCTTTCTTCTAAGATAATTTATCGCCTTATACGTCTAGTTTAATACGCGAGCATCTTTAAATCCTAAATCTTCTTAAACTCGACCTTCTTTAAGTCATTTTCGTCAACTCTCTACTCACGCACCTTCCTTGTTTGCTCTGCTTCGGCAGAACTTCTCCTTTTCATTCCATCCGCCGCATAGTTTTCCCTTAAGTTTCGCGCGAGTACTTGAGTAGATGCCGTTTGCGTCGAACTGGCACGAAAGTTTTGGAGTACGGTTGCGGGTCAGATTTCACGTTTGTTTCTTTCGTGAACCATACTACGTTGCTTCCCTGTTGATCTACCGTGCGAACAATTTCCACAGCCCTCAAAGAGAGTTCACACGCAAGACAAGGATGAAATGGAGCATGGAGAAGTAATAGCGAATGGATAGCTCTGTAATAGCGAAATATGCATACAACTTTGTGAAGCTAGAACAATTTGCAACTGTCTGCCGCGGAAATGTTGGCGTTAATCGTGAATTAGACTTGTTTGCCGATTTGCGGTAAATTCACACTACAAAGACACCAACATTTCAATCGGGGAAACTATTACCATTAGGTCACGACACTAGATAATCGACTTTTGGTGCTCGAATGTGTGAAATAAGTTCCATTTAATTTGTAAAATAAGTATAAAAAAGCTTTCGTTCTTAGCTTTTCAATGAGAATTCTCTTTAACCAAACACATATTCGATACTTTTTATCTTTCTTTCACCATGCGGCGGATAATTTTATATCATCAAATTATTGTTAGTTACATTAAATATATTTTCATAATTTTATAAGTTATGCGCATTATATCGTCTTATATGCTTTAATAATCTATAAATAAGTTTTAGTCATATATTATTTTTCTGTCATACTTTGCCAGTCAAGCTACGATTTCTATTGTTCTGATAGTTCTTACAATTAATAACAGCAGCCTTATTATTTATGCATTTTTTTGTACTTTAAATGTAACTCTTTGAAGACATAAATAAATTAAATTAAATTAAATACATTGAGATACATAAAGAGATGGGATTACGAAAATTTAATTGTGCTTTTAATAATGATTTTACATAAGGATAAACGATAGTGTTTTACACGCGAGCATAAACGCATTCAATGATTCTTCGCCTGAACTCATATCATTTGAAAGTGTATTATGTAATAATGCCAGTTGTTTCGGCAGGCGTGCGCAAATGCCAAGGACAGTTGTGTAATGGTATTAATAAATTCTCCGATATTTTGTGTTAATACATGCCGCAGACACGTGAATATTTAATAAAATATAAATGAGCATTAAAAAATAATTGCGCATTCCACGGTAAAGAAGCTTATAAGCCATAATGTATAATATATTATGAGCCAGTCGAGGATCAGTCGGATCTACAGAATATTCCACATAATTTTGTAGACACTACTAACCGACAATTAAAAGAAAAGATTGAAAGATAAATATTTGTCTATTTCATGCAGATTACATGCGATTAAAATAATTTTTTAATAAAAAAAATCATGGTCTTGTATTTTTATAAGATGTCGTCTAATGACAATCTTACGACAATTAATTTTGCCATGATGCTTTTTGCATTTTGTGCGAAATATGGATGAAATAGAAACATCACACACACATACAGTAGTACATATCTTTCAATTTTTCAATCTTTCAATCTTTCTCACCCCGTTCCAGCTTCGCGCGTCCGGGAAAAATGAAAATATTCACGCGCGAGTTCGAAATTGCAAATGCGGATTCACCGAGAAGAAATAACGAACGACTGCAAGGTAACGAGCGGCACAAAAAAGATAACACATTCCCGCGAGGATGCGGAATAAACGCTATTCGTGTAATACAAGTCCGGGATTTACCACGCATGTTATTGCATGTTGTAACATAATATATATATATATATATACATACATTAACGTCTTCCACGTCCCTTATACGCAATCTAAATCATCGTTATGATTTTGTGATAATTATAATGACGAGTACTAATCGTGTCATAGTTTCTTGACAATTAGCTTCGCCAGACCCTTTACATGCCACAAGTACCCGGAAAGGATTTGCACGTATAATGACTTTAAAGCAAGATCCTAAAAATTTCAATATCCTAAAAAATTAAGAAAATTGACATATATCATTCATTTTCTATATCTTAATTGATCAATTATTGATGGGGCAATTAAGACATTAATTATTTAATAGATATAAGATTAATTATTCAATAGATAATTTTTGACGTAAAAATCTTATAGCCGGCTATTTTTTACAAACCAATATAAAATATATAATTTTGTTTTTAATTAAAAACTCAGAAAATACATAAACTTTGTAAACTTTATTAAGAATTTTTATTTTAGACTACATATGTGAGAAACACAATCAATACTAGAAAAATATCTATTACGGTTGAAGCTGGATTTTCATTGCTTTAAAATAATTCTTCAATCTTGAATTATTATAATATACACTATATATGTACAGGGTGGGCCATCTAGCGTTTGGAATTTCAAGTACCGGTTATTTTGAGTTTGAAAGGCGTAATAACATTTATGACGTATCAGAAATTTAGTTTTTTGTTTGACATTTACGAAATGGGTCGCTATACGCTTGAACAAAATTGGGAAATATTGAAAACTTACTTCCAAAGTGGTGAGTCTTCAATCCAAACTGTAAGAAATTTACGTGGAAAATTTGGTAGAAAAGAAATGCTTTCAACGCAGTTTGTGGATCAATTTGTGAAGCAAATTCGACAAACTGGATCTTTATTGGATAAACCAACTTGTTTACGTGCTCGTCCAGTAAGATCAACCGAAAACATTGCTGCTGTTGCTCAGAGTGTGCTTGAATAACCATTAACATCAATTCGCCATCGTTCTCAAAACTTGAACATTTCACGCACTTCTTTGAGAAGAATTTTGAATAAAGACCTCGGTAAATGGCAATGTACTACCTTTCCAATAAAGCCAAAAAAACTTTGAAAAATATTCATGCGTTTTTTTTTAGAGCCAAATTAAATTCCAAATTTTAAATGGCCCACCCTGTATTTGCATACATACCATATTGTAGTTTTTAAAATTGCGCGCCGAATTGTTTTTTCGAACTATAAACGCAATTAAAATTACTCTAGTAATCGCGAATTAAATTGACAAATAATTTAATAATTTGATGCTACCATCAAACATTATAAAGATATTAATATGTTAAAACTGTTAATAAATTTATTGCAAAAAATATTATCTTGGGATCTTTATATTGTTTGTAATAAATGTATATTAGTAATATAAGATTGAATTATTTTAAAGCAATAAAGATCCAGTTTCGATCGTAATAGGCATTTTTCTTTTAGTATTGATTGTGTTTTTAAACTTTATTTTGTTATATATCAGTTTGGACTTTATGGTGGCCAATATTATAACAGAGCGTGATAAGTGATTTCAATTGTTAGACAATTTTGTGACATTGTTGGACCACGTACTTATTTTACAATAACAAGTAGAATTGATAAGGGTATATAAGAATCGCGTCAAAATTGATGCATAAAAATACAAAATTTCATGTTATAAAATTTGCATTACATATAATTAAAAAAATTTCTAAGTTACCAAGTTAATAGCATTAAATTTTATATTTAGATTTGCGTATTAATTTTGACCCTTGTTTGTATATGTTCTTATCTATTTATTATTGTTTAATATTAAGAGTTCTATATATTATATTTTTATACTTACTTAAATATTGAATTTGATTGTATTTTTATTTTTTATTTTTCTATTAAATTATTTAATAATTAAATTATTTGTATTTATAATGATCTAGATTATAAATATTTTATCATTAAAAGTATAACATATAAAAATCATGTTTATTAAGGATAGCCTATTTCCTCGGACGTAAAATTTATGTATTAATACTGTCACTCAATATGGTCAGCATTCTAGGATTAAATTTAATTTAGTGTGATGATTTCAATTATACCTCTCTAAACAAGAGTGCACTCATCATTACTGATCAATAACTGGAAGATAACAAAGGATGAGCTGGTCAATAATGCGTCAATTACTAATATCGCTTTCATTAGAATTTTTAGAACACTTGAAAATAACTTTTTAATGTTGTCATTAAATTTTTTCTTCTTATCTATTCTTCTGTAATTATGGAAGGTATCCCTTGTGCATTCTTACCAAGAGATGTCTGTGAATTGCTCGACGCTTTACTGCTTTGTCGTGAAAGGCAACGGAATCCTGTAGGGCATCGTTTTCTCCTGCAAGAAGTCATTCCATTTTTTTTCATTATCTTTCGCCGTTAGCAAACTACTCTGCCCTCGGTTCAGGTGCGGCGGCATTCTTTCAGCTCTATATCGAAGAATTAATGTCCAGCGCGCGAATACGACTCTCTTAAATACCGACAGACGGGAAGATCGCGCCGAGCGAGCATCCGGTGTGTATCGCGGTTAATTCAACTCCGAAAGGGATATCTCGCCGTAGTCCATAACGATATCTCGCAAACAAGCTTGAAAAATGAGTGCGCCGTAATGACACCGTGCAGCTAAGTATCTCGGTGGCGACTATCCGTTATAATCTGTTCGCATGTCGGTGTGTACGAGAACATTTACGCGACGTCGTTGTCAAACGCGACGCCTGGCGAGTTTGCGGGAGATATCGCGGCAGGAGTTTCCACCTTAAAAGCAGCAAGGAGGAAAACGGATAGCGCAACGGATTCCGCAAATTGCACGAGCGCACGACCCAATTACGCTACGTAATGAGCGGCTTCTCGGCGATTTATCCCGCAGGCATCGTCGCCGGCGAAGTTTTAATCAAGCTGTTTCTTAAGTGCAATTACGCCTATCGTTATTCACTCGCGTCGATGTTTAACACGCCGCGCGATTAGTAGCCAGATTTTGTAAGCAGGCGTAGTACAAATATAAGTGATGGAAAGTCTGATAAGTGGAGCTTTAAGAGTTATTACGATGAAGAGAGCAGAATAAAATCTTTCAAAGGTTTACCGCAATATTCATTCTGTTTGAAATACTCGTGACGCACAAAGCAAATTCAGAGCTGAGAAATATTTCTCTAAAACTTTGAATTATCGTTTAAATAATAAATTATGACAAAACAAGGCGTTGTAACAGACCGTGGTGTATTTCGAGATAAATGCATAATGAATATACACAAGCTAGATGCTAGAGATTTTTTCATTTCTTCAGGATATCTTTTGAATTAAATAAATAATGCAGTTGAAAGCGCACTAGCTGGCTATTAAAATGACGCTAAAGAGAATATTTAACATATTATATGTTATGAATATTTTCTCTTAACTCTTATATCCGCAACATTCTTTTTAAGGGAACTGAAATGCAACAATGTGAGCGCTATTGTGATTCATAGTAAACAATTTTACTAATATTAAAAAAATATTGTATTATTAATTAAAAGGTTGAAGATAGAAAAAATAAAATCAGAACATAATTACATTATGTGAGAAAATATATTGTATTATAGAGAAAATAGACACATTGTATAGATGATTTGTTTGTTATTTTTACAGAAAATTTTATCTATAATTAGTTATCTGTAATCAATTTTTGTTTGATAGAAATGTTAAGGCATATTTTTGTTTGGAAGAATGTAAGAGAGTGAATGTTACCTCACTACTTCTCTTATTTCAACGTGCTATAAACATAACGAAAGGAAAGACGGAGATGGATGCGAAAACCGCAATATTTCCGACCGTATTATAGAGAATATTGAAAAACGCTTTCGCGAATCAATCGCATGAATTCCTGATCGTATACCCAAGTATTCTTCGTCTGAATGGAATGTTGTTTTCTATCACGACTATCATGTCCGCTCCAATAATGTCAAGAACATTTTTCACGATCAACCGCCTTTTCGTGGATCACCATTAGGTTTCTTCTTTTATAGTAAAGATTTATGTTCCTATCCATTAGACGAAAATGTGTATAAATCGTAAAGAGTTTATATATCAGACAAATGTCAGTAGTTGTCACAAACACTCATTTTGTCAATAAACAGAATCTAAACTTATGTATGTAACTATATTCTGTTTTTATCATACTTTCTGTATTAAAAGAATTAAATCATACATCACAAATAATGCTATCGAACCATTCGATTATAATGCAAAGTTATTATTTATTAAAAATTATACTCAATTAAAAAATATTTATTAATGAAACACATGTATCAATAAATAAATGTTTTCTATCACTTGCTTAAATTATTATTCTTAATGCATCAATAACACGATAACTAGAAAATTGATGGACTTGATATCATTAATTTTCTTATTCTGTTCTTAGAAATCTATTGTTTTAATTATTTTCTTTCTTAGTATCGTTAGAGAATTTCTTTTCTTTTTTCGCGATTCTTTAAAAAAACATGATACAGCTTCCTTTTTATGTTATAATAGTAGCGATAAACACATTCCAACAGAGATATTCAAAAAAAATTTTACAAATGAAAGCACAAAAAATAAGAATAATCTTTTTACTACACCTTTATTATTTAATTCTTTTAAGTAGAGATTTTCATTATTAATTTCTTTGATCTTATTGTTTTCAAAGGATACTGCGGTGTCGAATTACGATCATCAACAAATGATATTACATCATTGATATTCGCCAATCTATGACAAGCATCAATATTTGATAGATCATCAAACTAGACGCGACATATTGGCAAATCGCACCCAAATATTTGTCTTTAATTTCAAGTATACTGCGATAAATTACGCTCCCTTATTTATTTCGTGACGAACGGGCGATCAATGCGTTTAGCAATTTCGATATTTAGTATAATTATTTATTTATCGATAATTGTATGATCTTAGTAATTCTTTATTTTCGAACACGATAATTAGATATTTAAATCGTCCAATAAGTTTTATTAAATGAGATGTATATATGTAAACGTGAATACTTATCAAAATAGTAATAGTCGAAAAGTTTCCGGACATGGAATTAAATTTGCAATATTCATTGCAATATTCACGATTTAGTTATAACCCGCAAATCCTTTGACATCTTTAAAGAAAATATCCATGAAAGCCTGTAAAATATTATTTCATCCTTGTTATTCATCAAGTTAAAAAAGGATAAATGATAAGTGCTATGAGCGCCAAATGGAACGCATCCATAGCAGCATATTTGTGGTTTTAATTAATGTCACTTACATTAGTATTATACTGGTATTATACCATAATACAATGTCGCCACGTCATATAATAAAACATTTTTTTGCAAAGAAAATTTTCCTCTCAATATTTTTATTTCTCAATCTTTTAAATAAGCTATTTTTTTATTAATCGTGTATACTTCCGAATCTCTGCTTCCGATCAACTTAAAATTTTACACATAAATTATTTTTCGTGTGAGGAATATAAAATGCTCGTGGTCTCAACTTAGAGAAATAAAAAAAAATTATTTAATGACACGACTTATTATATAACTAAAAGTGACTCTACAGGAATTTATAGTATGTTCTTATTTAAGAAAAATAATGTCTTTAAATGCTAATACAATTCTGTAATTAGTTATAACATCTTAAGTTTTAAAGAATTGAGAAAATTGACATGTATTTTCTTGATCTTACGATCAATTATTGATGAGACAATTAAGATATGAAGGATCAATTATTGATGAATTTTTATGTAAATACTAATCTTATAACCAGCTATTTTTTATATAATATAAAATTTAATCAATATAAAATTTAAATTTTGTTTATATAATTAACAATTCAGAAAATAAACATGGCAAATATGAAGAATAAATACTAAAAGATCATAAATCTTTTAATAAAAACTTTTTCAATTTTAATCCTAAAAGCGTATTGTTGCGTAACGTTGTGAGTTTTTAAATTGTGTCTTGGGAACTACAATGATCTACAACTCAACAAATAAATAAATAAACAGTGAAACGCGAGACATCAGAGCAGAAGAGAATAATGATCGACAACGCATAATTTGCCGCGAAAAAATTGCAAATCCAAGTGTGTAAAAAGTGACTTCAGTATGTGATTATTTAAAAATAAAATACTTTATTACACAAACATGTTTAAATCCAGTATGCAGTATAATTTGTTATTTTTATACTTTATGTATTGAAAACTTTCATGCACACTTGTATTTGTAGTTAAATCGACTTATAGATGGAACTCTAATGTTAGAACAAATTTTTTAACTGCATTATCATTTCCGTTATGTTATGCTGTTCCAAAAAAATCCATTCTATCAATACAGTGTTCATCGTTGTGGTTAATCCGTCACGAACTGTACGTACATGTATCGTCGTACTTGGTTCAAACAAACACAAAGCGTCGTTTCCAATTTCCATCTGCGGGATGTAATATTATAGTTCAATCTTAATTAATATCCTTGCATATATCTTGCAGATTATTAAACTACTATACATTTCCTATGACCCAAATGATCTTCGGATTAACTAACGATTAAGAGTCGTAAGAATTTATTCGAGTTAGACGGTAGTTGAAGTGCAATTCTCTTGCGCGCATTCCTTTCCTAAGAACACTGTAATTATCTTTTCGGATTAACCACGTGCGTACAACTTGGTAAAGCACCTTCGCCTTTAACAACAGTTGTTCCAAAAACCTTCTTAGTTGAGGTTCGTAACTAACTTCTCTGCTACACTTAAAATTGTCCTGAGTGGCAATTATACTTTAGATACGCGAAAGAGAGAAAACGGGGGAGAGAGAGAGAGAGAGAGGAGGAGAGAGAGAGGAGGAGAGAGAGGGGAGAGAGAGGAGGAGAGAGAGAGGAGG
>NW_012130076.1:3558022-3563761 GCF_000143395.1 Atta cephalotes
GAGAGAGAGAGAGAGAATCGGGAACACGAATCGATGAACGACGAAGGAGAGCGACGTTTGCGGCCGTAAATGCCGCTGCTAACGTTACCCACTGCACGCTAAATGCGCGGCGATGTCGCCGTACGTCTTGCCACAGGCTTATAATTTCATTCTGGGCGAAATTAGGCACTGTGGCGCGTGCACCGCACGGTATTCAGCACAAATTGAATTTGCATAACATATCCACCGATCACCGTCCCGACGACGGCGGTCGTGAGTCTTGCGCTCCGCGTGTAAGCGCGGGCTGCATCGCATCCGTTTTGGCGGAGTTTCGGGCGAAAATGGGCCATCAAACATCCGGGTACATCGGAGTCGTTGATGCTCCGACTTGAATCCACGTGTCTACGTTGAAGTTACACGCGCTCTCGTGTTATTTAAACGTTCCAATTCCAGAGAGTAACGTAGATTTGGAATACAATCGGAGTGCCGTTTACGCGAGACCTGAAATTCGTGAGCGATTTATTCGACGAGTTAATCCGTGGGTTAAACTTTCAGTTGCATGTAAAATCGCGTGCTTTATTGGAACACCTTTAACTTTTTTAAATTGTCCCCGTACTTTAAAAGTGATACAATTCAAAAAATTAGGTTTCTCAAGAAAAAAGAAAATCCATACAGCATAGGATTTTTAGAAATGTTTATAGAATATTTTTAAAATATACAAATATTTATAGAACGTTCATAGAGGTTTATGGATGTATCTAAGACTTATTTTTCTATCTAACAAATTAATCAAACAACCACTATTTTTCAACTTGATAAATTAATTGATTTATTGATAAATCAGGCAATATATAAGAAACTCTCAATACATAAAATTTACTTAATTAAAAACTGGTTCTTATTACTTACAATCGCAAAAGCTTCTGATTTTTTTCCAATTTAAAAATAAAATTTAATATTTAAATTGTAAATATAGCAATGTAAAGAAGCATTAATTTACATGAGACAAAATATAAATATTTATTAAACAAAAACACATGTATTTATAAATTAAAATATGACATACAAATTAAGACGTATAACAAATTTTTATCTGTTAAATCAAGTGTAGATAATATAATAATGTCAAAAGAAAGAATTTCAAATAGCTTAAGCAAGAGACAGCTTGTATATAGTTAGAAATATATCAGTCCTCATCAACGGAGAAAGAGGAAAAGAAAAGCTTTCATCGATAGAATCTTGTTGATAACGGTAGTTAATTCTACAATGTCTATTAGAACCAATTACCCACAGCATTGTAACGCCAGGGAAACACAGCCGCGCCCATTTTCACCTTGCTACACGTCAATGTTGTGCAAGATATGGGTAATGGTGTTGAGCAAAGTGATCCTGTAAGCCTAGTCTTGGCAATCTCGAAATTAATTGTATCGAGTACCGTGTTGAATTCAAGAGAAAGTTTGTCAATATCTAGAGAGAGTGAGAATTCAAGTCTAGGAAGAGAGAAAAAATATTGACTACACCAACTGCATCAATTTCTTGCAGTTAAATAAATAAAGTTTTAAAATTAATGTTTCACATCTGCATTTTAATTCTGCTGCGATGACTGCACTAATTAACATTTGCGTTGATTTTTTATGACTCATTAACGTAATCAGCTTCATCTGAATATTTTATTGTTGGGTTATGGACATCGCGATAATTCTGTTATTAAATACCTATAATACTGTTTCGAAAGGGAGATTATTGGTTTACTCATGGCGGAGCAAGTAAATAAATAATTCTTAATTTTCTGAATAGTATCGGTGCTTTTAAAATCGTTATTTATCACGCCAACAATTCGCGGTTCATATACGTACAAATAAAACGACGCCAAAGAAGAAGGTATTTCCTTGTTTGATCGTAAAACTGGGGTGGCCCCATCAAAATATTAAAAATAAGCAATACCAGAGCGCGACTCGCAAAGTCTTCTAATCCCATTAATCAATCTCGTTTGCCATTCGTTTGATTGCGGCCAGCGTATGAAAGCCAACGAGAAGCATTTCTAATTGGAAATCCCTGATCCCTGATTACTTTCGTGACTTCGTGCATACACGCCCGACTCGAATACAATATTGCAGATCTTAATGAAATTTATGAGACCGATGCCATTAGCGGAGATGCCATGGATTGTGTCCTTTTAGCTTCCAGTGCGAAATCTTCTACGTTGACAATATCATAAAATCGGCAGTGTCTTAGGGAATTAAATTCTCTATTTTATTCCACATGATATCTGTTATATCTATTATGCTTTAACATTATATGTAACAAATACATAATAATGTGTAATAAATTCCAATAAATACACAAATAAGTACGTTCTCATTAATATGTGAAAAAATAATAAAAACACATTTTTGACAGTATTCAAATGGCGTAAATTTATCTATTTATTACAAATAAAATTTTAAATCTATGAAATAACAAAACAATAATTTAATAACAAAATTTAATAACAAAACAATAATAAATTTAGCTTTATAATTGAATGTAATTTTAAATTAAAATTTTTGGTTAAATAAAAAAATGTTTTAAAAAATAATTACGAAATACAAAAAATTAAAATTACTCAGCAGTTCTCTAATATGGATTTTTGTCACCGCTCAGTAATTTACAATATGCATTATGATAGAAGTAAAGTGAATATGTAGTACGTACTTTTTAACTGCATTTGCACTTTATGTGGCGTACAATTTTATTATTACACGAATATTAGTATTGCTTCGAGATAGTGACAGTTCCAGTAGTATTTTTTTATAGTTTTACAGTTCCTTATAAAAATATAAAAGAATTCTGCATGTTATATCAAAAAATCAAACAATTGAAAAAATTGTAGCTGAAATTCTGTTTAGATTAATAGTAGCAACAATTAATTTCTTATTTTATATAAGTAATTTTTTATTTAATTTCATGGTGTAAATAACCACATAGTTATTTATTAATATATTAATTAATCTATTATTAATTTATATTTATTATTAATATATTTATTAATATATATTAATAATATATAGTTATAGTTTGACTTGATTTATTTTAGTTGAAATTAAAAATTTAAACAATTAGTTCAGTTTTCCAATATAAATACTGACAGCGATAAATTTTTCAGAATAGGTCATGCAATAAAACGATTAAATTAACTTTTACAAAAAATAATATTTTTCCACGCTAGACATAATATTTTTTGAATTAATATTTTGCAGCAGAGTGGAATGTTTACATTGTATTTTATAGAAAATACAATCAAGAACGATGGATTTTATGCGACTGCACGTTTCAATCATTTCTAGCCGATTAGCGAATCAATATATATATATATTAATTGCGTAAATACCGAATAATATGTTGCACAACTAGTACAAGTGACGAGAGAACATAATAAATAATTCTATAAACAAATTTTACGAAGTATTTCAAAGTATTTCATTCTATGTATTTTCATGTAACTGAATAATAAAGCTTCAATCTCTCGCAAGCTGTGATTAGAATAGATAGATAGATAGATAAAAACGTTTATTGTTACTCTAGGGCGAGTCCTCTAAGAGCAGAAAGAACAGAAAAAATACAATAAAAATAATAATGTATGCAGTTTTAACCAGCATAGAATTGACATAAGTACAAGAAAACAAGAATACAAAATAATAAAAATAAAGTATGTGAGTATTAACAGTATGAATTAAAATAAGCAGAGGCATGACAATAAATGATGTTGTACCTAACAATAAGTAATGATATGAAATGATAAACAGAAATATGTTACAATGAAATTTTGAGGAGAATTACGGCGAATGACATAAATGTGTAATTACAAAGTAATTATGTAACAGTAATTATTCGAGTGTTGTCTTATTCACACATCACACATCATATTATAATATGTGATAGCGAGCAAAACGAGAAGGGGGGGGGGGAACAAAATTTGATAATTAATTATGTGAAATAAGAAGCAGTAAGAAAAATCGCATATTACTTGATAGAAAGAAGTAATGATGGCTAAAAAATGAAGCATCAGTTTATGTGAATGTCAAAATAGTTAGAAAGAGTTTGTCGCAGATGACGAAAGAGCTTACTCTTGAATTCATGTAGAGACATGAAGGCATGAATAGCAGAGGGTAAAAAATTCCATAGGGAGGCGGTTCCATTGAAAGGAACTTTGAAAGGAAGAGTGCCTAGAGAAAGGGATGGCAAGATCATGAGGAGAGGAGTGGGAAGAGTTACGAGGATTATATAGGGACATAGGGAAGAAGCAATGTAGGGAGGTGATTGGAGATTGGAATACATAAAGCAGAGAATGAGGAAAGCTCTTCGGTCATCGGTCGACAGCCAATTTAGCCTATCATAGAATTGTGAATAGTCGTCTTTACGCAAATTAAAGATGAAGCGCAAGCAAGCGTTCATTAATCTCTTCAGTCTGAGTCACTGCTGATCGGTCAGTAAAGACAGTAGTCGAAAAAAGGAAAGATTAGGGAGGACAAATTCGCGAGCCAAACTCGCAGCGACATGGCGAGGCTGTTCCTATGATGTTTGAGCCCCCAGAGAACTCCATTAATCCTGTTGGAAATAATGCTGACATATTCCGATCAGTTCAAGGTATTGATAATAGTTACACATAGATCAATGGCGCGATCAATAAACTTAATGGGAGAACGTATAGAGATAATTTAAGTTTACTGGAGGAGCTGATGTTAAATTTTAAATATGGTTAACGTATGCAGCACTACCCAACAGCATCACTTTGATCTTTGTCTCATCAAACTTGAGGCACTTTCTGGAAGCCCATAATTCAACGGCGGCAATGTCCTCACCGATCTTTCCCATGATCATCTCGAGGCTATCAGAAGAAAAATGGAGGTATATTTGTATAGGTCGTCGTGCATAAAGCATATATCTGCAATGTACTAGTGTGCTCGACAAGTCATTGATGTAAACATAGAAGAGGCCAAGGATGAAACCCTGAGAGATATCAGCATCGACTGGTACTGGTTCCAGGAGGAAAGAGAACCGTCAGGAGAGCATACACTAAAATCTGCCAGATAGATAAAATTGAAATCAGTAGATAACAGGGAAAGACAGTTTCAAGTTTATCAAGAATCAGGTTATAATTAAAGAGTCGAAGCCTTCATAAAGTCATATTGGATTAAAAAAGTGACCATTCATCGATGGCCTGCCTAATGGTAACATCGATTACCCTGACTATTGTTATGCTCTTTGTGAAAGCCACCTTGATAGGGATCAAGGAGATGATTAGAGAAAAGATGGCAAAGGCTAGAGATAGGGCGAAAATCGGCGAAGAAGAGATTTTTGGTTTTAGAAAGAGAAATTATGTGAGAGAGTTTCCAAGCTGAGGGAAAAGTAGAGGAATTGAAGGAAAAATTGAAGACATCAAGGATGATAGGAAATGTGATAGATAAGCTCTCCATAACAAAGCAGCGATTAATGACATCACGACATATAAAGAATAGAGAGAATAGAGAAGATTGTATTTTCTAAACCAGATAATTATACAGATAAATACTTACGGAAGTGATTAAAAATTAGAGCATTCTCGCAATTTCTTTTCGACAATCACGAAATAATCCGAAGTACGGTTTGCAGAAGAGAAAGTAATACGAAGAGTTTCCTCGTAAAGCATAGCGTGAGTAAAGGAAGAAAGAGAAATTGATAAAGAGAGAGAAAGAGAGAGAGAGAGAGAGAGAGAGAGAGAGAGAGAGAGAGAGAGAGAAG
>NW_012130076.1:3563781-3564645 GCF_000143395.1 Atta cephalotes
AGAGAGAGAGAGAGAAAAAGGATACCAGCAGTCTGCCACACAGTTCTCATTATCTCGAACCATTTTAATCTTCACCGGTGGCGGCGAGAATTATAAACAGCGTCAGTGAGCGAGCGGACAAAGAAATGAAATGAAAGAATAAATTATTTGCTAAAACTGTTTGCGCTCAAAGTTTTAGTTTTACTTTCCGCCGCGAGACCAATCGTAATTAGCGTCAAAACGAGTGAAAATTGTGATTTTAGTTGTGTATTAAGACTTCTGGACTTATCTTACACGTCGATGGCTTCTTTCAACGTTTATTGTACTGAAATCGCCGGAAGTGTGAAAAAAAGCTATTATATCAATGCAATAACGACATGGAATACCTATCAAATGCTTAATTTAATCCGGTGTAGATAGATTACTATCCTTAGAACTGATTGATTAGAGTATTTATTTCAGCGAATTGCTAGGCAGAATCGCCTCAGGTGAAATCAATTTAATGATCAAGCGAGATAGAGGCGAGATAGATTTTTATGCGAGTGAACAGTCGTAAAGGCGTGTACGATATAAGGAAGAAAGGCAACGGGTTCCCCCTGTTAAAACATTATTTCTATTCTTTCTCTCTTTCTCTTCTCTCTTCATTCAATACGCATCTAAATAAATTATAAAGAGAATGTGCAATCTATTACGGAACAACCTGTCTACGCGTTCAGCGCGCATTCTCATGTAATCGAATACTAATAAGTATGCCGCACGTTGCTAAAGTCCATGAATGCGAATTTACTGCTGAAGTCAAGCTTTGTATTTATACAATATGTATATACACACATATATATATATATATATATATATATATTTCTAATTTCAACTAATTAGTTCAGC
>NW_012130076.1:3564665-3577018 GCF_000143395.1 Atta cephalotes
TATATATATATATATATATATATATTCAATTTCAACTAATTAGTTCAGCAACGACTTTATTTCCATCTCAGTCTTTGTTTCTTATCAAGACTAAAATTTCTGAAATTAATGCCTATATTTTATATGGAAATTATAATCTATAATAATACACATCGACTTCACAGTTAAAAGTTATGTAAAAAATAAATAACATTCGGCGTATTATATAATACAAATAAATTATTTTATTTATTTTAAAAATTTTTTGTTTTGACAATGACGATTATTAAATACTGTAATTTATTTCTTTTCATTATGTTACTTGAGATAGTCAAAATTCACGCAAATTATATGATGGGAGGACAAAAAAATTAATTTGAATTGCAAAGCAATCTCAGCTTTCAAAACAATATGTAGATTCAAGAGGCGATTAGCTTCAGTTCCCTTTTATGATCCTAACATAATATACGCGTGTTATCTCTCGCATGAATTCGCATTGTAATTTTTAAATTCTTTTTCACTTCTACCATAGGATTGAAGTTTTTCGTATTAAACAACGACGTCGAGAAAATTCCGAACTACTAAATGGCAGCTCGTCTCCGAGCGGACGAAATTAGGTTTGATTTACGCCCTTGGCACGGTCGTATTTCATTTTAAAGTGGTTTTATATTCACCCTACAGCGCGACGAAAAAAAAATCAATTTACCTAGAAACGAGAAAGTTGGAAACGAGCTTAGACGTCCGAAGAGAAGATGGAAAAAGGTAAAGGGAGTTGAACGTCATATTTCTTTTTCGTTCAATCTCCAGATTGATCATCGCGGAAACACGTGTTTATTTCCATCGAAACTTCGATCTGACCTCGTCTTGCGAGAATATATGCGCGCGTTTAAACTTTTGAATGGCGTACAATTTTTCAAAGGGTCACCCTTTGTATAATTGAATGTTCCAGGTGAGTAAATCGATTGCCCTCTCGGGCATCAAAGGAGTCACACTGCCTCACCGCCAACTCACTTGTGAAAGGGAACAAATCAATGCTATGGAAATATTGTAGTTAAAGCAATAGCCGGAGCCTGAACTGACGTATAATATGACAGGAAACTATTTCTCACACGGAGATATTTCAGTTCTTGATTTTATTCCGAACACGATATTCCAGAGAGAATTGACATATATTACCGATATGAGAAATGCCAATATATCTCTTGAAAACGTTGACATAAAACATAAGAAATTAGTATGCATAGAACTATATAGTATAAAAAAAAACTTTAGCTGTAACTTCATACAAATACTATAAACTTTTTTCTGTTTTTATCTTTATCGTAACTTTGTGTTTTTAAGTGTTCATAAGTCTCATCATATTTTGAAAGCTATTCTAATAATAATAACGTCTTATGTATTTCAAACATTAAACGAATATGCAAATGTTATGCAGTGTAACTGTATGTTTGATGGTTTTAGTTATAAAATATGAATTACCAAGAAGGGGCGCAGCAATGGAACCCCTGCAGAATCGATTCCGTTATTCAAGCGACCACCCGCAAACCGTGACGGCATGTCGGTACGGTAACATTAACGATGAACGTGCGGCCTATGGTCTCCTCGAGGCTGAGGTGTGTGACGAAGTCGGTGAATTGTCGTGCACGCGAAGCCGCGGTTTAGTTCAGGAAATTCAGCCATTGGAGTAATCCTACGTAATAGCCTATGTTTGTATGCCAAGCTGTCGACGATATGCTGCTATAAGATCAACTGCAGACCCATCCATTCACATTTGGCGAGTGTTCAATGTTTGGTGAAACACATCAGTTCTCCGTGAGAAATCTCATTAGTCTTTCTTCATTTACAAGAATAGATATTGTTCCTTTATTTAAAAAATGACAAAATTTAAAATACAATAAATTATGCCTTTGTGATTTTCAATATTGAACAATAATAATAAGGCATGTGAGAATAATTAACAACAAAAACGCGGTAATTTGAGCGTATTAAATATTGTATTATTTCTTATTAATACGTATAAAATTCGAACGTTTTGATTCTTTTTTTAATCTTCATCAGCGATTTCGACTTTTTTTTTAGTCTTCATCAGCAATTTAAATTTTTTTTGAGTTATTACCATAGGTCTGTTTTCTATAGCTGATCTATTATAAGTACACTTTTAAAACTTAAAATGAATAGGTACATATATGTATGTTTGATATTTGACGAAAACAAAAAAAATAATGCAGTCTAATGTAGGAATGAAAATGAATGAATTTAGATAACATAATTTAGTATTAATCATCAAAAGTGTACCAACTTAGGTACATTTTTCATTAAAAAATTATCAAAACATTACAACTAAAAAAAATCGTTTAAAAAAGATTGTCATAATTAAAAAAATGATTTTTAAGGATTGTAAAACGAAAATGACAAAAATAACACTTGATTATGTTAAAAACATTTTTTTGCCGATATTATTTGATAGTTAATGATTTTCTGTCAAGTTGGAAAATAATTTTCCTCTTTTCTAAGAAACTTTATTTTTTTAAATTGTGTTACTTTTGAAGGAACGATATGTCTCAAATCCAATTATTTGACATGTCTCAAATCCACTTATTGTATAACTTCACAGTGAAGTTATATTTGCCGTTAAACATATTTACTCAACTGTATTTGTAGTCAATCGAGAAATCAATACTAAACTTTAATGAAGCATAGAAAAAAAACATAAAATTCTCGAAGAAAGCAAGAAACGTTAAATTTCGTATTTCAACTTCGTGTTTGTGAAAGAGTTAATTCAATCTATCTCCTATCTTCATCATAATCATTTCCTATTGATGTGATTTATAATATATCACACATATGTTGCTGCACGATAATTCGATGTTTATACCGAGTAAACAGCGTATATGCGTGAATAAATCGACACTGCAGATTCGCAGCGTATCTCAATGTTCGTGTCGGAATGCTTGTAAAAAAAATATCGTAGCAAAATCTATTTTCCTTGGAAGCTATTTGTACGTCGAGTACGCCATCCGACGACTGACGACGCGTGTTATCACGATCTTGACGAACAGAACGATGACACAATCCAAGGAACTGCCGCGAATAATAAGGAAGCACTTTCGATCGACACCGTTCGCGTGGTGGCGCGAAGTCATCAATTGCGTCTCACTGCAAGCTTGATTAGAGCACAAAACACGGCGTCACGGCAGCGGCCACGGAGCTATTACGATCCGTTACACACTCGCGTGTGCATGAACGATCGCGCGTATGCATGCCGTTGTTAATTGCACATTGGAACTGTGTACGGAACGATTGTGTGTGCCTTAGTGTCTGTGTGGCCACGTTTCTCATATCGCTTCTGCTTTTCGCGTGATATGTAAATGAATCTTACCGCGCTCGCGGCTTGGGACTCTTTTTGTACGAGAGAAGCATGCCTACTAATTTTCACTTCGATAGATACACCGAGGATGACGGAGCAATATAACTACGATCAGGAGGAACTTGCTATGCTGCACGAACCGCTCCAGAAACATAATTGGATCAGGTACTTGCCATGTATCATAAATAATGCCTAGGGCGGTGGATTGTAATTTCGGGCAAGAATTAATTACCGGTCGATCGTGTGGACATAGCTTAAGCGTTTGATCGCGTGTGCGTGATAAGTCATGGCGTGACTCTACGCGTGTCGAATTTAGGAAAACTAAAGCGAGACACGCACGAAATTAAAGAAGGTTGGGCGAGGTCGGAATGGCTGGAATCAAACAGCAAGTACAGTAAGTTACGTCATCGAAGTCACGTTTCTGGCGTCTATTATCTTGAAATTTGAACATGAATTTTAATAGATTCCATACATATAATTTGCTGGTGTTCCACGTTAGATTTTCAGAAATTAGAAAAAACTAAATATCAATGATAACTAAATGTTTTCACGTTCGCCTCTGTCGATTCCGCGTGCATCGCATGCAGAGTAGTGTGTATTAAAACTCTGATCGGCGGTATACGCGTTAATTAAAAGCAGGCGTTGTCTCGGAATTTTGAACGCGGCCCAGATGTTGGAGCCCGATAGGAACGAGATTAATAATAACTTGGGCGAAGTCTCGAAATTCTTCGTAAACGCGAGAGTACAATATCGTGCCTCTTTTGACATAATGTATTACCAGTTACGTCGATAATTATCGAATTGAGTGAAAGTTTCTCAGCGAGTTTTAATCGAATAAAGGATCTGTAACGTTTTCTTCTCGTGTGCTGTACCGTATGGTACAAGCTTGGAAGAGATTCGAAATACGAGGTAATAGTATCGACATTCGGATCGCGAGAAAGAAAGCGATGCCACGAGCACGAATTAGCTTTATGTACCTTTAATTCTTTATTCATATTTTATATTTACCAACACAATCACGAATATACGCAACCATGTATTTGAAAGTGAGGCGAATAGATTTTTGTCTGTCATAGCTCGAATATCTTCGACATCGATAATAAATAAAGCGAACCGTCCCGGCTCCCTCAGGACTCACTCATTAATTTGCTTTAATGCACCGCAGCGTCGTATGATCCCACGAGGCTTATTATCAATTAAATTACTGAACGTGCTATAATTTAAGTGGACAACAATTAGCGAATGGCGATCGCTTTTGACTTATGTAAGATGTTTATGTCGTAAGTCAAAGGAAGCCAGATAAAAATTCTTTGTTAATCATTATTTTAACCAATTTTACTATAATGAATAATAAATCAATAATAAATAAATAATAGATATTGTATTAATTTTATTAAGAAATAAACAATAGAAATTTCTCTTTACAGAAATCTAATACTAGTCAATATTTATCAGTATAACATTGAAAGACAACAATTAATTACACTTATTACAAGTATTAAAATGACTTGTTCAGTGCTTTTAGTATTCTAATAATTAATTATTTTTCAATAATAAATTGGTCAATAGATTTTTAATACTTTCTATAGAAAACAAGCTGACGTTATTTAGCATCATTTTGACATAAATTAGATTTTTACCGCCAATCACATTTTAAGAAATCACAACTAACTGTTTGTTTTTTTTTCGAAGAATGCTGAACTAGTTTTGAACTAGTGCAATTCAAACTAGTATGTTAGAGTGAAACAAACTATACCTGTCTCACTCTGCTTCAGTGTACACCAGTTCAGAATTTGGTGTCGAAAAAGAATAGATCTTAGGCCGTAATCATATTACAGTTATGGTTGCTGGTTGTCAGTTCTATTTTCATCAATCACATTGCAGCTAACCTGCACTTGCTGCATCATGATTGGCTAAAATAGAACCAATAACCAGCAATCGTAATCGACAAACAATCTGTATAATTACAGCCTTATGATACTTGAAAGACAAATGGAATCGATAGGAAACATCATACTAAACATATGTATGATGAATCATATCACTTGTACTCGACGTAAATTGCAAAAGTGCGTTCAGACACGAAAAAAAGAAAATAAAACTGTTGTAAAATTGCATCTGGTAATTAAATGGCAGGTGTAAAATATGGACAGCTAAAATATAGGTATAAACATAGTTAATGTCTTAGTTGTATTACTTATATTATAGCAGCAATAGCAAACTATTTCGCTGTAGCTTATAAATTTACTTACAGTAGCAAATACATTATATACAAATCAAGATTAGCTGCGGCAGAGAAAATCTTTTTTTCTGTAGAAATATATATGATTATAATAGAACCTGAAACAATTAATGAATTTACAGCTCAGAGGAGTGCGGGTCACGAAACACATAAAATCTGTATGCTTTCAAAATTTCGCACCGACTCTCCTCTTCTTTCAATCTTTATCCTTTTACCGCCGTCTGTTCTCGCATTCTTGGTGCCTGCGGGAAATGAAACTTCATCTAGACAACACCGTGGGTGGAGTCAGCGAGTCGCTAATGGCTCGAGATGTCGCGTGGTGCAACCACTCAGCATCGTTGCGCTCGGTCATCCGCAGCGCGCCGACCGTTTTTCTTTTCCACTCTGCTCATTTCCTTTTTTTGCCACGCGTCGCGCGTGAGGGATGAATTTTTCCAACTATGGCGGTGTCCTGGGTGGTCGCGGTATGTGGTAGCGGTGGATAGCAAGTTCGTACATTCAACCAAAGGTCACATATTTTCCTGAAGTAATGCACCAATTGATTCTATATTTCTGAAACATAAACATGCAGATTATTACAAAATAATTTTTTTTATCGTAGTAAAGTATACAGTATGAAATATTTGTCGTATGAAATAATTGTCAAAGAATTATGAGCAGTGGGGTGTATATCTCTTCAATCACGATATTACATAATAAGCTTAGAAAAGATGAATCAAACTGCAAATACTTCGACATAATTTTGTGAAATTTTTAAGTCTTTATCATATTTTTTTTACAAAATGAATTTTACAAATTTCTATTGGAAATATTCTCAATTTTTCTATCGTATTTTTTTTCTCTTCTATCTTCTTTTATTAAGGGAATTAATTGCATTTAGTTCAAATATTACTCTTTGCCATCATGCACAAAAATTTGCGAGAGTTTATTCATCTACCGTTTCACTCGTATTCTTTCTTCGCGAGCAGTGCGTATCAGTGTAAAATTTATAACATTTTGATTGAACACATTTAATTATAGTGATGAAGATTTTACGCGTTGAATGCTTACCTTGGAAACATTAGAAACCATGATAGCCCGATATCGATGAAATTTTAATTACTCTCTAAACGCGAACAAGGACACAATGTTTGACAATGGGGCGATATCGTGATCTTCAGTAAAGTTACTGTAGATCGACGAACGAGCAGAGTATCGCTTAGTTTTGTAATAATGAATATCGCGGAAGTTCAACTGTGATTTCATCGTGTTCTTATTTCGATTCAAGAAATTCACTTTGCAAAGTCAAACGTCACTTGATTTACTTGATTCGCTTTGCTGGTAAAAAGTTTAGAATCAGTTAATTGATAATACGAATCTCCCTAGCGAGCAATTATAAATATTTACGAACGATCAACTTTACGGAAGAAATTCGCATATTTTTTGCGGGGAAAAAATGCAAATTATTAAAATATGGAAATTTCTTTTAAACAAAACAGTTTTCTTACATTACTTGCGCAATTGTTTTAACGTAATTACTCACGTGCAAAGCTTCTGACATTTTAATACTATACTCAATTCTTTTTATGATTTACAATTAAATAAAGATTAATATTCTATATATCTTTTAGACAAAGAAAAATGTAAAAAAACATTTTTAAATTATGTCCATTTGCTTGTATAATAATGTGTATAAATAACATTAATATATTTAGTGAATTTTAAAGGTTCTAGACACTCTTCATGAGCAACGAAAAGTTCACGAGAAATTAATAAATACTTTTTTAAACTAAACTAATTTTGTTAACGAGAGATTAATAAATATTTATGTGGATTTGAATTATAAGAGAGTCAATGTTGGACCTGATCCTAAATGTCGGGCACAAACATCACTGGCTTTAAAAATATCTTCTAATCACAACGATAAAAATAGTGACCTTTAATATATGTAATATATATATATATATATATATATATATATATATATATATATATATATATTAATGATCTCCGATATATGAAATTGTCATGTATGATGTTAAGAAAGATAAAGAATATCAGAAGAACACTTAACATACATTTGGCATCTGTAATCTGTAATTTGAAAAATATTCTCTGAAACAATCGACCGCAGGTTGACGCATTTTTATCTTTTTTCTTCGGAAACGAAGAGACCAGACACAAGCTCTCAGCGACGATGGGCGAAACAAAAGTACCCTTTAGTTTAAGGAGACCTGCGACCCGAATACCAGGCGCCTCTGCACAGACATAATTAATCGCTGTCTCCGACACCCGCTATAGTCTCCTCGTAAATTACATTCTCCTCTCTCTCTTCTTCTTTATTTCACTCTCGCTTTTCTCCGTTGCACTTCTTTCCATCGTGTAGTTTAGAGTTTATGTCATAAACTTTTCATTGCGCGTACAAACGAGAAGTCTCAGCGTGTTAATGAAGTGCTTCTGCGTCATCAAGTTCGCACTCGTCGAATATGCAACGGAGTCGATAATACCACTATCTGTATACGAGCGACAAATACGAAATTCACGTGTGATAAATTGTCAATAAGCTCGGCCGTTTGTCCATTCGTTCGTGTGTAAAACGCATCGAATGTATACAAGAAATCGCCGCCAGTCGAACGCTCATTTTTCACGCCTGCTGATGGATTTCCACGCAACGCTCTCGAGAGATCGACTATGTTTCTCATGGTGAAAGATTTGCTGCGAAATAGTTGTTGTCATCATTAATTTATCATTGATGTAGCTATCGCCAGGTACCATGCTGTTATTCGTTTATATGAACCACGTAATATCCATGATCTTAATTTTATTTTCTTTCAATTACACATATACGCATACAGCTCTCTTTCTGGATTCGTTATGAAAATGACAGGACTAAAATATAATTGTGTATTACGCGCTGAGGATGATGACGATGTGAAAATCGGCATCCTATGTCGCGATATCTATCGGAAGTATCGAACGCACGTTCCACCTCAGCCAAAAGCGAATTTCTTCGATGTGATTTTATCGTCTCTCATCGGAACTTTATTTTACGAAGACGCACGAGAAAAGCCGGATCGAATGGGAATACGAAATTACGAATAGGAAACGAGTCCCGCGACTGTTCTTATTTCTTCCGTTTCGTACAACTTTTTGAGTGAATTGGGAAAAACCTCGAGTGTCTTCGTAACCACAGCAAGGGCCGTAAAAAAGAAAAAAGTCACTGTTTATTAGTAATAGTAGCTTCTACTGTCATTATCCAAGCGATTTTGCCACAAAAAAATACACAAAGACAAAAATTTCATATTTTTCAAAGAATAAAAGGATATTCAAAGATGTAATTTAAGCATTTTGAGGAATATATTTATTTGCGATATATATCGAAAAAATTAATCAAAAAATGTATAAATATTGCTGTTTCACAATATTTATGAAGAATTGCATTTTTAATTTATCGAGTGTTTGTGTTTCTCGTTTCTCGATTTTTTTCGGCACCAAAGCTAGAAATCATTCGTCGACTTCCGTATGTTCTCGCACAGTCCATGGAAAACGAGATCGTATGACCGACCGCATATTTTCGTTCCGAGAAATTTAATAACGCGGAATTCTCACCGGAATGTCGCGCCAACTATGATCGAGATGGAGAAAAATATTCGGTATATTCCGATACCGATTACCATCATGCTGCGCAATTAGGTTTCATGCATACATTTGCTTCGACAAACTGCAAAATTAGATATACAGTGTTTCGTATATTAAATACATCAAAAATATTTCAAGATAGATAGATAAATAGATAAAGCGTTTATTGATGTTTTAGAGCAACCCCTCTAAAAACATAGAAAAAAAATGTAATTTTTAATACATATTAGCAGTATAATCGTAACAAAGAATTTGTGACAGAGTATTAATAGCGAGAAAATAAAAATGTCACAGCAGCATTACAAATTATTAAAATTAAAATTACATATTACAAATTACTAATACAAATATTACAAAGATACACATTACAAAAATTATTGATATTGTAAAAAATACAAGAATTGTGACTGAAGTGACACAAAGTATAGAAGTACACTTATGAACGAGAAGTGTGTGTTCGCAAGTATAATCGACATGATGTTGAAACTAACAAGAGAAAGAAATAACGCAATTTATTTAAAACTGAAAAAGAATGATATACAATAGTAGATTTATGGAAGATACATGAAATTAAAATGAATTAAAATAAAATAAGATAAGATAGATGAGATAAGGCAATATAAAGCATAATATAAGGATATAAAGCAAAGTTGTGCGCTATTTACAAATTGATAGAAGATGAAATGAAAATAAAATGAAATGGGACGAAACAAAATGAAGTAATGAGACGCAAACTATCCATCTCTCGACCCTCGCTGCCGCAAATGACAGAAGAGCGCAAGTAAGTATATACATATATATGTATAAGCTGATCAAAAGCTCTTCTGAAATTTTTCTTCGGCGATCTTTCAGATATAAGCAAAATTGGATCGCAATTTAACATTTTCGTATCGATCCCCGCATCGTAACACGCCAATCCTTCTTAATATCGGCCGGTTTTTTCCCTGTGGGAAAATCTTTTTCATCAAACTTTCGTACTTAAAGAAAGCAATGGTCGAAGTAATACGATCCGTAGAGTCGACAGGGAGAGTTGCGTCGTTATCTCTGATCCCGCGCACACAACTTCCACATGCTGCCTCCAGCAAAGGTTGTGCTCGGAGACTAATGACGATTATTTGTAGCTACAGTAATTTACGAAACGACAACCTTGGGAGGTCGTAACGGCTTGCAGGAGATAATGGCATATGCGTCTTTGGTCTGTTTGTTTTAGAGCCTGTCATAAGGAACGCATAAGAATCGCTGGGTCGGTTTAATGGCTCATCTGCCAATTTATCGTTCGGGTTGCGTACCTTTATGGATCGTAAAGAGCTAAAGTTTCGGCGGTATTTAAAGTCCAATTATTACGGTAATAATGCCAAATCACAGCTACATTGTTGCGCACCAGCTTCATCAAGACACAGTAGTCATTGTGCATAATATGTCAACTTGAACTTATATTCGTTTCCGGGATCAAGACGTAGTAAATGCCTTATGTCTTTGTAAAATTTGCGCCATCGAATGCAAAGAGATCTACATTTCTATACAAAAAGCGTAATTTTTCGTCTAGTCAAGTTAATAATCTTACGAGAATTGTTGCATTCGAGAATGTTATATTAAGGCGAGTTAATTAAACTATCGATTCAGTTCAATACAGTTAGAGTCACTTAAGTACCTAAGAGAGCACGCTGTGAGATAGACCGAACAACGAACAAATCGTCTAAACGGAACGAAAATGCCTGGGCCAGACGAATATTTTTACGTCGGCGATGCCGGCAAATTGAATGCAATTTATTATGCACCATTACATAAAGGCCGCAGTTCGGCCGTAGCTCGGCACGAGCCCTCATATTTTATGATAAATAACAGGTTGACCCCTCGACACAGAATATATGGTGAATTAATGGTGACCGTTTGGGCAAAAGTATGGTACGTTTGGATTCAGAATTATTAGCGACTACCACTCGAATAATTCAATGTATGGAATGCCTCCCTTTTTTCTCCTCGAATCAGAAATTCTCTAAATATCACGGTTCATTAAAATGCGCGTTCATTCTAACCCGATTTGCTTCAGACGCTGTAGCGTCTGTGCGAAATCGTGGATCGCGTATAACATCATCATTTATAAATAAATTGGCTTGGGTCTAAGAATGTTAGATATTAATTAACTCTTAGTATATACATATATACGGTGGATAATTCTTGCCCTATTTCTTTTCTTTGAAATACTAAGAGCACTTGATTAAATAATCTTTATTCTTTCCTTTTTTAATACATAATTTTATAAATACTTTTTAAAAATGCTAAAGTACTATACTTATGTAGGTATTACTTAATAATTTTTTATATACCTATAAAAGTGACAAAAATATAATCTAAAATAAATGTCTTATGTCGTGTATTAAAAAGAATCTACACGAAAGAATTTTTTGCTGAAGTATCTAAAAATTTAGTTAGATATAAAAGAAATAATTTTCTTAAACTATTAAAATAATTATATTGAATATAGAATGTTTAAGCTGATTGCTAAAATACAGAAATTCTTCACAGTTTTGTTCTTTGTACTTGAGTTTTCTATATAATTATTTTGATAATCTTACCAAATTATTTTCAAATCAAAATTTAGTCAAATTTTTAAATATTTTTAACAAAACCTTTTTTTGCATAAGAATTAATTCTATGATATAGATACGAAATTAATTATCAGTACGAATTAATTATCAATACGAAATCTATGACCTTTTTATCTAAATATAATTTTTTATTTTCTATTGACGATCCTACTAGATTAGTTTTTTGAATGTTCGAGTATATTAGTGCTTTGAAATAATTTTTTAAAATCAAAATTGTAAAATTTATTTAGACAGTTTTTAATAAATATTAATATAAAATGAATTTTAGTACGTTTGATATATAATTGAAGAGAGAAAGATAGAAAGAAAAAAAGGAGGGAGGTATTAGAAGACATATTTTTAGAAGCAAAATACTTAGAATCTATAAAACTCTCAATGTCTGTTAAGCTTTTAATGTGTCTTAAAACGTCTACGAAAGTCTTAAAAAAACTTCACTTGAAATAATTTCAAAATGATTGCAGCGTACAGTTTTAAAAGGACTTCATATATATATATATATATATATATATATATATATATATATATATGTGTAGTATAT
>NW_012130076.1:3578375-3585235 GCF_000143395.1 Atta cephalotes
GAGAGAGAGAGAGAAAGAGAGGGGCGATGATCAAATAAATGTACAATAAATATTCAATATAAAATCGTCTCTCTAAAGATAAACCATATTCGCTTGGAATCCTGCGTTCATGACGAATCGTATTCGACTTAGCATCGACTCACCGGATGGTACCGTTTCGTGTCCATTAATTAGCGCGTCTTTCATTTAATCTTTTGCTCATGCGGAATAATTATACGTAGCAGTATTCACTGAAATCGTTCTGAATTGGACGCACATAATTGGATCTTCGACTTCCTACCTTCCGTCAGCGAGGCAGAGACCGAACTGTCTCGCTTAAAGAATTTTAGGTAATTTTTACTCTTTTCCCTTCGAACTTGTTCTTAACTATAAAGTTTAAAGCAGAAATTAACTTCAGAATAACTTTTAAACTGATCATTAACCGCGCAAACTTCATTTTAAAACTTAATAAAAAGTCAAATATGCCCACGATTGTATCTCTCGATTTATTGAGAGTTATAGTTAACATTTTTTTTACACAAATCAAACACAAAATAATGAAAATTACATAAAAATCTCGGGAATCTACGTATTTATTTCAAACATTTAATACTCAGAGAATTATATAAAAATGAAATTATATGAGAAAGATATTATACCAATCGAGGGATAAACGCGTATTTTATCAAATCGCAAGATTCCGGCAGATTTAATAATTTTTCGACGCGTGTCGAGGCATCTCAGAAGCAACGATCGCGATTAACAAAAAATATAGTGAGCAATGTTACGGATAAATATCAGCGCGTTAACCGCTTCATTCCGATCTCAGTCACGTTTATGGAACGGATATCTCAGCGATCTTATATATGGCATTATGACCGATCATTAGGGGGCCCAGCTTTCATTCGAAGTGGATCATTTTGAATGTTAATCGTGCCAACCGATCTTCGATACATGGATATGCTGTAAAAATCTATATCTATAATACAGTGAAAAGGCGTGTTTACGGCGCATTCGAAAAATTTGTTATTCGCCACCCGACTTGAGAATCATTTAACCGTTCGTGATTCGTTGGTGCCGCAAATATTTCAGCAGTTGTAAACTAGTGACTTAATTATGGGCACGTAACAGACGGCGCGTACGTTTGCATTATATACTATATAATTATTTAGTCCAACAAAATTATTTTTAAATCATTTCACTATATTTTTGTATACTTCCTACAACTGTAGTTTTTATGTAAGATCTACTGAGTGCAAAAAGTATTAGTACAGAGAAAATATTTTTTAAAAAAACTTTATTTAAAAAAAATAAATATTTTCCGACGAGAAACGAGTCATCGAATTGATATCTAATCCATATCGATATGATGATTTCAACACTAATTTGATACAACGTTTAATTGACGATCATCGATTTCTTGCTGAATAATTAGCAATTTATTCATGAAGATAAGAAAATAAAATAGACTGTATGTTTTTTCAAATATATATCAAAAAGATGTGTATTAATTATAAAAAATATATCATCTGAAAAATAAGCGAAAATTAAAAATTGTTTGGATGCTCAAAAAGTATTCATATAGTCGGGAAAGCTTCTAAAATTGGGAATACATGCGAAGCTTGTTTGTTTATGTTAGAACAGAATGTATTTATTGTATAAAATTGCTTAATGTTTATTTTCTACAAATAAGACTTTTTAAATAAAAAGTTTCCTTTTTTTATAAGATTTTTTTTATAAAAAATTTCTTATGAATATTTTTTGCGCTCACTGTACGTTCATCTCTTTGCAAAAATAAGCGTAGCCGGTGAACAGCTGAATTAATACGAATAGCGTGCGTCGAAAAGATTACTTGTAACCACTAATCGAGATTACTGCTCGGTGAGCGCGGTTACAACGCCGTTGCAAATTTAAGTACACGCCTTGGCAAAGATAAAGCCGTTGCGAGAGACCAATGCTTGCGGACGTTTGCGAACTTCTGCAAACAGCGTGTGGGATCGTACGAGAGCATTCGCAAATAGAGGAATGCGCGAGACTCTCTTATTCATGTACGTGCGCTTATACATATACAACGGTGATTTTGTTGATACACAAATACAAGTATGCCAAAGTATCTCGAACCAGGTACTCTGGCACTTTCGCCCATACGCAGCTTAAAGCTGCTTAACGATGGGAACTGTGGTCCAAGTAAATGACAGAAATATCTGACGTAAACGACAACGGTATTACTTGTTTATCCGCATAAAACACACAAACCATCGTGATGAACCAAAAGAAGTAACGACTGGCTTTTAGTATTATTCTGCATGTATCAACGTCGGTTGCATAATTAGATTAGCATGTAAATAATTATAAGTATGATACGATATGATTGATTAATCCCAATCATTCTCTTCCAATACTTTTCTCATGAAATTATTCGTTTCGCAATAATGTATTATTTATAAAAAAAAATCACAGGCAAGAGAGTCTCTCTCTCTCATTGAATTATTTTATGTAAATAATCCAGTAATACTCGTAAGTTCTCTTGCCGATGGTTTTTTTTTCAGTACTTAGCAATTCCATTATCAGATGCTTATCGGCACGAGAATTCGCCAAGTTTTCGTATACGGTCATATACGAGCGCACATTAAATGTAGCTTGAACGCGACGGGACAATTATATTTCGTACTTTCGCCGGTACTTCGGTGAACGGCGGTGGAAATTAGATTTATATCGCGCTGTCGCCAACTACGTTGTAAAACAGTCGTCGCAAAAATTCGATGGTCCGTGACAAGAATATACGGGCAGATCTTACCACGTAGATGCGCGCGACAAGATTTTTAAGCCAATGCCAACGTCGCGACATGCGAACGCCATAGGCTTCGATGCCTCGACTTCGTTAAAAAAAACGGATAAGTTTATTATCATTATTGACTTACGTAAAGGAATATGTCCGAACAGATGGTGGCGCACAGAGCAAATCGCATTGCGATTTACTGGCAGGGTCAGCAGTGGCGCTTAGAACGTATCCCTCGCGGGATATTATAAATTTTGCAAGGGAGAGCAGAAAGGCATCTCGAGATACAGAGAAATTTGCCAGTATCGGCGTGCTAACGATGCACCGTTTTCGAGCGATATCGATAACCATGATGATTTGCGACCGGATCGTAAGGATCTCTCAATTAAGATACGCATTAAGATACACGAATAGTGCTAGAGTCATTTTCTCGAGATAATGCCGCGATATCGATAATTACTAATTATGCTGGAATAAGTTAACCTATCGAAGCTGAGATTTATTGTGTGAATCTATTTAATTAAATAATTATATATATAAAGCTTTTTATCAGAAATGTCAAACAATTCAATTTTTCTTACATCTGCATATTTAGATTATTCTTATTAAAATACATATTTACCCGGAAAGAATAATTTTAAAATATGAATTACGGTACTAAAATGAGTAATGGCTAAAATTTTTTGAAGATCACTTAAAAAAATGTATCAAAATCATCAGAAATGCCTCTCCTAAAACGAATATCTACCAAATCATTGTTAAATCTATATGTAGTTGAATTTTTAAATACTTTAGTAAAACCCGGTTTATATATTATACAGTATATTATACGGTTTCCTGTATAATATTTATTCTTTTTTTTATATGAACTGTGTTATTTAATTCCTTGAAATTAATATGAGAAGAACAATTTTGCTGAAAGATACAAAATTCTGCTGAATATAGATTTGAAATTAATTTTTTTGGACCAATCAAAATAATTATGTTGGCAATTAAAAAAATGATGAGAGTAGTAAAAGATTTTGATATTTTACAATTTATTTAAATTTTCAATAAAATTATTTTTAAATCTAACCACTGCACACACAAAAAAATTTTAGATCTTTTATCAATGTTTTCTGTAAATTAGTGTTTCTTAATTAACATAAATTAAATAGAAATCTTAAATAGAATTCTTATAGATCCAGTGTCAGTAACTGTCACGAACATTGCTGCAATGTTACTAGAATATTCCATGGGTTTTTTGTTTACTGGGCATGTTACTACAGATTTTGACACCAACTCCGGAGAATTAATAAGAAAACATTTGCTCCCCCTCCGGCCATTCTCTCGACTTCTGATAAATTCTGGACGTGAAATTGTAAAGTGCAGAAATTCATGAAAACGAATTTATAACTCAAAGTTTATTTCGTGAAGTTTATATAATTTAAGATTCACGCGTCAGTTAAGGCGTGTATAAAAAGAAAGTTACTTATCGCACGTTACCGAAATCATCAGAGTTTCTGTCGACACGAAATATTTGCAGACGAAAACGACGCACACTCGTCGCCACATACAGATATTTTGGGAAGCAAAATTTTTGGTTGTATATAAAATATTTTACTCCCAACCAGTTATCTTCTCCAATTTCATGCACCAAACGACCACTGACAATGTATCTGCATCTGCGACGAGTGGCGGACATTAATTTATCTAAAGGGAATGGTCCAGACGAAGAATATCATTTACTTCTATCTTAATGACGAGGAAGCGAAACTTCTTCGCGCGGAATTAATGTAAAATTATGCGTCGACGCGATACAATATGGTCGTCGCGAAGATGTGCGAAAGTCTTGAGAAAGTTTCTGCCGTGGCGCCGTTCGAAGAACAATCGTTAAACGGAACTTTTCGTTCGGATGCGTTGTCTTAGTAGGTTTTACTTCCAAAGTGATTATACGAGCGCATCGTTTTTCCTAGTAACAAGCATCGGGTAGAGTAGATCTCGTCCTTTCGTAATCGCGTCGCGAGACTTCTATTCTCGTAACGAGACTTGGGAAGAAGAAGTTAAAATATCGTTGCATCGATTCTACATTGTCCCCCCTTGTGTAAGAGGAAGTTACGAGATCTCGCAAATGATTTTAAAGAATCGCGGCGCCCCAACTAACGATCAGACCATTCCCTTGAAATGACGAGATTTCGGTAAAAAATAATGCCCTTTTCACATTACAAAGTCGCCGCACTTCTTTTCTCTTCAAGTCGTAAAAGAAGTTTACGATCCTTATAGATTATAGTATCGCTTTTTCGTTCGGAGTGAGACCATTGACTACATCTTGAAGTTGTCATTTTCGCATTACCTTATTTTATATTATTATGCGTTAAATCTCTTAACTTTACGTGCTTATCAGAAAATATACTTGCGACGAGTACGGAAATGCAATACATATGCATACAATTTAATGAAACGCAAGAGGCTGAATCGGAAAGTTAAAAGATCATTTGAATAAAGATTTTATTTTAACCAATTTTTCACCAATTTTTCCTTAAATGTAGTGTCATTATTATAATATTTATTAGAGCTTCCATAAAGAAAAACACTAATTTCTATAAGAAAATGTAGAAATAAAACAATCCTTAAACAATCACAAAAAAAGCTGAACGTCCTTTTGAGTAAAATTTAATACATTTTTTAATTTAAATTGTTTAATTCTATTATTTTAGCAAATAAGGGATAATGCTTATAACGATCGAAGCTGGGTTTTAGATGCTTAAATATTTTTATGTTTACATATTACAGATTTTCAATACATTAAGATCTTCTTAAAATGATACCAATTGAGCATTAAATTAAATTATTTGTAAATTTAATTTGTGATATTATTATAGTAATTCAATTACATTTCTGAGTCCGAAAAATCAATTCAGCGCAATTCAAATGACTACACGTACATAAATATTCACATAAAAATATTTAAACACCTAAGATCTTTTGATTATAAATATAGATATTATCCCTTACTTATTGTGTATTCGCATTATACGGTCTTAATAAATCGTCTATTATTTTAATTAAATTAAGTAGGAGCGGTGGTGACCTATAGAAATGATTAAAAATAATTCTAATTGAATAAAATTTAACATATTATAAATTTAACAATATCTGACGATGATCAATAATCCCACACGCACGAAATACCACGCATTACATACGCATGATTGTATCCTCGTGTCGATGTTTTCTACTGATCGTTTGTACCCTGTGCGTAAAATGTTTTTGCTTCTCGCACTATTTCTACTTGTGCTGCTTAAATGATCTAATTAGTGATGAATCTCTCTGGCGTCTTCGTTCCTAGTGTCACGAACATCATTTCTCAAACGTGCTATATAATCAGGCACGAGAAGCAGCCTTCGTTTTGCGACCTACTTTATCATGAACGCGCAGTAACGAGCGTACAAATAGACTGTCGGAATGTATCCGGTCGCGATCGAGTAGCACAAACGTGAATCTAACGCACGCATGCACGCATGCACGCGATCGCGCCGCACACGAAGTCGTGTACATGATAGCGGATATCCCTCGCGACGAGAGGAAATCAGCGAGCAGACCCGCCAGGTTTCGCGCTTACAAAATCAAATAGCCCGCGGGCGGAGGCATAATTTCATCTTGCGCGATAGCGCAATTAATGCGAAATTGTCGACAAGCAGCGCATGGAAGAATGGTTAATTATATATACGACATTAATACGGCGCTTTGCGATTTGCTTGGACCGCTTGCGGCTGTTTGAGTGTCAAATCGAAACTTGTATCTGCGCGGTAATCTGAAACAATTAATACCGTTTCCAGACGTCGCGTCGTGCATAGCGTATCATTTATCGAAGGATGTCGCGATGTCATTTTCTGTTAAATCGCTTTACATTTCTCGTCCACAGTTCTCATCGACGCTTTCGCGCTTTCAAAGTTCATCTTTTTTTCCGAATATATCAAAAAGTTTGCAGATTGTATGTTTTTATCCATTACTAATACCAACGTTGTGATTGCCATTAATTATTGCACTTTATCAAGAAAAGCGCACTACTGCTCCTCCTCCTCCAAACTTCCTTTATATAGTTCATTTTTTATGTTTCTAA
>NW_012130076.1:3587487-3592396 GCF_000143395.1 Atta cephalotes
GCAAAAGTGATATTTCTAATATCAATGGCTATATTTTATATTAAGATCTATGCGCGATACAACTAAAGGTCTACACTGTTAAATTAAATTTATAATACTTTCAATTTTAAATTTATAATACAATCATTATATTTAATTTGAATTATTTTTATCATTTCTACAGGTCGCCACTGCTCCTATTCAATAAATCATTAATTTAATTAAAACAATTAATTTAACTTACGAAAATGTATTAAATTTGATTCAAACTTAGTTTATTATGTACTAAGAATGTATTTACACATTAATATGGATGTTGTACACTTTGAAAATCATGGAAATAAATTGATTTACATTTTGACATGTATGAAAGTTAAAAATACTTTAAAAAGCTTTATTTAACTCAAAAGATTAAATTATCAAGAAATTACAATGAATTGTTCCTTTAATATCTAATAATGTAGTCACTAACATCGTTTATAAACGATCTAAATTATTTTCATGGTCAGCGCTGGTTACGCCTTTACGTCAGCAAGAAATTAGTAAGCTTTTAAGTTGGATGATGTATACTTACTGAAGTGGCCTATTTTAGATCAGGTTTCACCGAAAAACGAGCCTGCTCTGTTGAATTCATAATGTTAAATTATATCCAATTTGAGTTATTTTTATTTATTTCTATAGATCACTGTTTCTACTTAATAATCGTACCTAATAAATAAATAATTTAAGTAAAGCAATAAGGTTAAACAATTCAACTTAACGGAATGGATTAAATTTGACTCAAATTTGATTTATTATTTATTAAGTACATACATTAATATGAATGTTGTTTATTAATCATAAAAATGAATTGATTTACACGTGTGTCAAAAGAAAACCTTAGGAAATTATAACAAACTTTAATTTAACTTAAGAGATTAGGTTATTTCTTTGATATCTAATAGTGTGACTGAAAGTCAAGTGAGGTTATTTATTACCAAATATTTATAGTTTAAATAATTGAAGGTCGAATTTAGGATATATTTAGGATATGTAGTCTATATGCATGGTGTAATGTAAACGTAACCTATTAGACAGATTTCAAACAGACAAGCTGTTTGGAATCTGTCTTGCGTAAATTAATAATTACATATGGTATACGTTTGCTTAACTTCATTTAACATGTTAAAATAAAGAACGTTTAACAAAAATAAAATATGCATCTTTAAATATAAGAAAACACATTACATTAAGTAATAAAAGTATTTTAATAAAAAAGGAAACAAAATTTGCTCCAAAATTATATATAATTCCAAGATTAGTGCAGGGTTTTTGAAGTAGAGAAATGTCCTTATAAACCACCAATTCTGTTTATAAATTTTCTTTCATAATGTAAATTTTATTTTATTAATTGGATATGTTTAAAAACCGGATATAAAATATCCTTTTTGATTTATCAATCATCATCGGACAATAATTCTGAAATCTTAACTGTTCTGGTCAAGACCGGACAGTTGGCAACTTTACCAATTAGCCATAGCATTTCCATTATATGTATATGTTCTAAGGCGATAAATAGACAATATTGAATGAATATAGTATTCATTTTTATATATGTACATACATATGTTTCTGTCATGTAGTGACTACAAAACCTGTGCCAAACATCGTTGAATGTATCATTTTGCAGGCATACCGCTATCGGTTTCTATCGATCGTGGCACAGAGATAACAATAGTTGATCTGCGTGAATGGTATTTTTATAGTTTTGGAACAGCGTAGACAGATGAGCGCGACAGAGCGACGCGTGTATACATTTCGACACACAAAAGCCAGTAGATTGATGTACGATTGCTCCACATTCAACACGAAGAACTCTCCTCTTTCTAGCAAAATAGCTTCCACCTCTCACTCTCTCTTTCTCTCGTAAAAATCGTGCATTTATCGAAAGAATTTGCTGTTGCGCGAAAATAAAAAGAAAAAAAAAAGAAACGAGAATACATCTTAGTGGGAAGTATAAAAAGAACAGCGCCATGTGATCCAAATTGAAGATCGAGGAGAAGAGCATCCTTTTATTGCAACGTTGACCGTACAATGTATAGCGCAAGTAAGTTTCACGTAAGTGCTAGGACTTACTACTGAGCTGTAGAAAACCCCTTTCAGGTTAATGCAGAATGGTATAGTGCACTCGACAACGCGGAGGCGTCCCACCGGCTCTTAAATTATACCACTACGCCTTTAAAAGCCGTGCTTATGAAAAATAAGTGCAGATAATAGCACGGCGTGTGTAATAATAAAATTAATATTTCCAACTAAAAAAAAATTTATGATGTATGCGCACGCGCGCGTATTTCTCTCCGTAAAATAAGATATATTTACATTATTTCCTCTTTTATTCATAAATTAAATTAAGAATTTTTAATTAAGAATATTTATATACAATGAGCCACATCATATTGATTATATAAACGGTTTAAATAGTATATTTTATACTATTTTATATAATACATTAAAGTAAGTCGTATTAAAGTATTTATAATTAATTGGATAAAATATATTTCTTCCCGTTTTTAGTGTAAAGACCTTCAGCGTAAAATTTATGGAAATGTAAATTTTGTCATGGAAAAAAGCTGCTATTTGTTACTGACGTTTCTTTGTCTAATAATGTTAGAAACCGAGGTAGTCTACGCAAGTAGAATATAACCATTCAGAACGAAAGATGCTCCTTTTTCTCTGAGGCGAAGTCGTTTTAGAAGATAAAGCCGTAGTATTCGTCTCAGCTTTGCAATGGGACATAAATTCATTACTCCTTATAATGCACCTACTTGCACCTATATTTCCATTTCTAAATTATACAGCTACCTATACCGTAATATAAACCCACATAAACTATCAACAAATATTGCTTAGAAATATATTTGCGGATTTTAATTGCAAATAATTAAATACGTTCCGAATATATATAATTCGTTAATGATATTTGCCAGCTATGTTTATCAACGTGTATTAGGATTCACGCATATGCAAGTATACCAACGTCAAATTTTAATCAAAGTATACCAAGAACTGATTACTAACTCAAGTGACACAGTCTGACTATATTCACTGTGACAGCAAAAATGTGGCTAACGTAACATATTTAATTAAAATCAGTCTTAAATAGCTATTTGACAAAAAATGTTATTTTGTTTTTAACCTGAAAAATTTTTAACCTGAAAAGTTTGTGACAGCAAACAAAAAAGTCAAAATGCAGTCACAGTTATTTTAGCTGTATTAATATCTAAGTAAAGTCGATGTGACAGTTATCAGAAAACCAAAACTAGTCTAAGAATCATGATAGCATTTTTTTTTAAAGCATTTTAATGTTTAGAAAGTCTAAAATGCTTGTCTTGTTAAAATGCTTGTCTGTTAAATTTTATCTGATGAGATTCCATCCAGGTAAAGCACTTTAAAAGTTAACAAAAAAATTGAAAAAATATCAATTTTCTCAATTTTATGTAATTTAAGAACAAAATATTATATAGAGACAAAATTCAAACGTTAGTTTAAAGTTTTATTTTTCCTCTTTAAAATGTATTTTTAAAAACTTTTTTATGATTTCTTTTCACCAAGATACTTAAGTTTTTTGGAATGCGAGAAAATTGCAAGCATTATTAAATTTATGAACAATGTATATACACATTAGATATTCTTGAAGATTAATTGCCTTATATACGTAACAATTACTGATATTATAGTTAATTCAGCAAATAAATAATTCTTGCATTCTATTTCAATACATCACCGTACCTTGTTGGGCACTTGTTATACGGTAAAGCACGATAAATATAATTATATATAATATCGCTAACAACAGATTTTATATAATTTAATATGATTTAAAATTCAAATTTAAAGTTCAAATTGATTTGACGAATCGAGACTATTAAGCTATTATTTGATCGCAACGATCCTATCAAATGTTATTTTATATCATTTTTGTTTATATTTTTAATTAGTTTGGCTATTTTAAATTTTCATTTTTGTTATCAGAACAATCTTTTAATGAATTTTAATCGTCCACATTATTTTTTGCTAAAAATTTTCTTATATCACATATATAATTTTAAATTTAGTAAAATTTTATTTTAATTTATAATATGCATGTATATCTATTAGAGTTAATATTTTTGAATTATATATATGTTAATTATATATATAGAGTAAGATCACTCTAGTTGTGGAACATTCTAAAAAAGAATTCATATTTTCATCCAGAAGAGAACGATTTATAAAATATTTAATAGTTATAATTGATTATAAAAATTACATTATTTCATTTCGGTTTCATATGTTTTAATTTTAATTAAATAAGATAACGACAATTATCCACAATTAGTAAACCCATGTATTAATTACGGATCAATTCAATGTTTTATCCTTTTAATTTTAAAACATTGAAATTAAAACATGATATTGATTTTTTTTATGAAATCTAATATTATTTACTATCTCCTGCTATAAATCAATCCTTATGGCATTATTATATTTCGAATAAATTTTTAAAGATATATACCTCGGAGAGACAGAGTTTACCTCTTATGTTTTATTAGTTAACGACATCAATAAAATGGCAGCGCTGTTGTTAATAAACAAAAAACAACTGATACTTGAAAAAAATAAAATAAAAAATCTTGCTAAAGAAGACATGCTAAAGAATATATATCTGGTGATATGCATCATTTGATGGAAAATACTATAATCATTTAAATATAATATGTTCGTTAGTGTCTCATCCGCATTAACACTTTATTTTATGCATATATACATCTGATATGAATTAATTAATTACAAAATCTATATGTGATTTCAATAATGTAAATATTTTACAATTAATCACAATTTATATAAAATTTCCTTTGTGACTTTATATATATATATATATATATATATATATATATATATATACTAA
>NW_012130076.1:3595050-3600697 GCF_000143395.1 Atta cephalotes
TATATATATATATATATATATATATATATATATATATACTAAAATCTAAATTTTGTGTAAAATGTAATTAATAATAAATTAATTTACATTTGAGATACAGCTTAATAAGCATATAAATAATTTAAAAATATCCACTCTAATATATGGCATAATGGTTTGCAATGCGGTTTGTTTTAGGTTTTTACCGGAAGTGGAAGCAATGGCGATTAATAATTCCGTCTGCCGAGTTGTACCGGTTTTCGTATCGATACATTCAACCCATTGGTACTAAACCACTGATTTAAAACTAGTAATCAATTTTTAAACGACACTCGACGTTGATTCAACGCTGTACGCACCGGGTGCAGCGGCTGCTGACCAGAGCCCAAACGACTCGCCTGTGGCTCATAAAATCTGAAATTACCTCAGTATTTTAAAAATCTCGTGACCCCACCATGGCATCTGGTACCGTGAAGATTATGAATGTGCCAAATAGAAAATCTTCATCCATGCTGCGTTATTTAACATTAAAATTATTCATCTCTTTAAAAGAATCTTAAAATCGCCTGTTTTATGAATTAAAATTACGGAATAATTTTTGTATAACTTTTTCGTCTTTTATGTTCACTTATTTTTTGAATATGTCACAGAGAAAAAAAATTGTTGTAAATACAAAAAGGATTACAAAATTTAATTGTCAAATTTGTTTGACGTTCATTTTTCTCTTTGCAATATTTCACCGTTTTCCATTTTAAAGAGTATTCGGGCAACATGGCTCACTAAATACTTATGACAAAACAAGGCAATAAAATGTATGCATTAGAATAGCATATAAGCTTAAGCAATTAATATTAGTTTATCTTTATAGATTTTGTATTCTTTTTATTAATCAATATTTATGAAGTGTTTTTATTTCATTAATTTTAATTATATTTTATTATATTCAGTGTGAATATGCTAAAACTAAGTTAATTGAAATTTCTTTTCAATTTTTACTACTGTTATTTTTTTAATAAACGACTTTTGGTGTGACCTATATAGTCTGAGTGTAAGGCAACTTTGGTTATTTCTTTAAAAATACATTTTTATTTTTTCCTCATTAACCAATCCTTTATCAAATATACTCAATGTATTTTTAAATATGCATAATTCCTTAATTATGTAACAAAAAATAAAACAAAAAATCTTATATTTAAAAATATATTTAAAAGTTTAAGTTTTGATAACTCATGGTGCCCCGATCTCTTCTTAACATGTTAAGAAATATTAGCTATTTCGAAAAAATTAACTGCGATTTGGATTTAATATTCTTTGTTCTCATCTGGCTGACATTTGTTAAGACTGTTTTATTACTCTTATAATTATTTTGTTCATACTTTAATGAATCTAATGTTCTTTTTATTTGTTTACATCATCATTTATATTCACTTTACAAATTACATCACGTGGATATAAATTTTTTTCTCGCATAATCGTGCTTGTTTCTTATTTGAGAAACTACTTGCATTTATATTTATAGTAGATATCTTACTGAAATAATAAATGACCCTTCGCGAGACAGATCGAGAAAAAAAAGATTAAGAGCCGGAATAGTCAGCGAGGGCGGCAAAGGGCGAAAAACGCGGTCCGGGAAGGCTGGAGGCTCCGCGAGGCGGGTAGATGCGCCAGCTTTTTGCTTGATTTATATCGGAGAGCGCTGAGGCGTGCAAAGCCGCTAGACCCAAGATACGCGCCGGTTAACCCTAGGCATGACTAAGGAAGGAACCTAAAATCGTATCGTAATGAGAAAGGAAAAGAGAATACGATAGGTGTTGTAGGAAATGAAAATAAAAAGAAAACGACATATAGAAACTTAGAAAGAAAAATGCAAGTGTATACAATCTGTATACAATTTTTCATGATCTGTATAATTTTTGAAAGTTTAGAAACAGTTTTGTGATTGCGAAACAAATATCGTGCAAAATAAGTTTATTTTTTGTGGACAAGCGTGGACAGCATTTTTATTTTGCAAACTGCTCCCTCGATTATCATGAAACTTGATTTATAGAGTGATTTTATAATATTTTAGTCGAATCTCAGATCAAAAGTAAAAAATCAAAATGATAGATTTAATATGACTGATAGAATTTAAAAAACTAATAAATCTAAATTAAAAAACTAATAATTATCATAAAATTTGGCTTTGGGTAACTTTTAATTACGAAGTAACATCAACTTTTCAGTTTCACTTTATGTGAAGCCCATCAGTGTTACGCAAACAGTTAGTATTGATTTCCAAAGTAACTTCCAACTCTAATTAGCCCTAGATTCTTCTTCATTGAAGGTTACTATATTTTGAAATTTGATATTTTCAAGTTGCATTCAAATTTTATAAAACTAAACATCTTCTAAGAACAAATTTCACAATAAACAGATTACTTTTAAAAAATTTGAATTTTGAGAATCGAATTCAGAAACACTAAATACATCTTTAGAAAAAAGGATCTTCATTAAATTTCTTTACTAGAAAGCTTCTGTCCTCAAAAAAAATTAATGAGCTAAAGAAAGAAAGAAAGAAAGAAGGTTTCAACTTTTCCTCGCCAGACGCGAAGTTAATCATAGCCTTAAGAGTCTGATTTGTAACGTGACGAACCGCAGGCGGGTCCGTTTATTCGCAACGTGTTAGTGCGTGCGTTCGTCCGTGCGAACGAGGCTCCGGCCGTGCGTGTCTACGCCGATGATGAATCGCCGCGCATCGGCGCAGTTTATCAAAACTCTCGTTCGACCGCCGTTATCTCGCCTCCCTAGACGCGCGGAGGTGGTGCCCCGTTATACTCCGGACGGTATTCGCGCTACATATATCTAGGCGAATGAATCTCGAATGACTTGGCATTCGATTGCGCTTCCGCTGGCATTCGCCGCCACCTTTTCTCGCGATTCCGCCCGCTAGAATTATCAAATGACGAACGAGCGCCGCGTGTTTACCTCGCCACGCACGCGTGCACGCACGCACGTATTCACGCGTACGCAATCCGACTTATCCGACAGGTAAGGTAAACCGAGCGTTCGTTACGAGGATGAAGGAGAGATCTCTCCTTTGGGATCGCGTCAGTTCTCTCTGCGCATCGCGTGCCACTGAATTCCATTGCAATCTCAGGCTCGGCATAGGAAAATATATCTCAAATACGCCATATAGATTTTCTAGATATTTTATGCTTTTCTCTCTCAAAGCGATCAGTTCTTGCTTCTTCTATCATTTCTATTTCATATCATTTTCTATTTTATGCTATGAAATTATCAATTTTGCGAAATTTTATTTTAAGTTCTAAATTCAAGGACTGCGAGTTACGATATCTCCTCAATGTAAAGAAAATAGATGAACGCTCGCTTTCGGTTGGATTCGTCGATTCGATTATTTCGAAATTATTTCGAAATATTTAAATATATGAAAAATACTGAGTGCACGGCGCGTAAACGGTGATTTTAATGCACGATATTGATACTCATATATTCTCGTACTGACATTACATTTTGCTCGAAAGCGCGAGGTAATTGCACGTTTAGGCCTTCTTGTCGTATCGTTCATTGCGAAATAGAAGCAATAATAACGTACAAAATGCAAACGTACAAAATATCGGAATGAATGGTGTGATGTTCGTACAATTATTCGCGTACAAGAAAATTATAACGTGTTTACTCTGGTATAGGAATTTACATCGTGTAAAGAAATATTGCAATTTATATACAAGTAGTGATTGTCAAAGTTAAATAAATTCTGTCTGATTTAAATTGTCAGTTTTTATGCTGTTAAACATCTTATTGAAATGTGAATTTATCAAAATTATATTTCATTCTCTGTATTGTACATGAATTTTTACGCGGGACATTTTGAAACCTTGTAAAGATTTATTTTCTCTGGAGGAGATCTGTATCTTGAAAACGATCGAACGAACAAGACTCATCGCATACCGTATTACGAATCGTGACACGTCCCTTACCGACCTCCAGCAAAGGTTTACAACGCACTTACTCCAGCGATTCTGTGCGGGTACACCATTATTGGAGAAATTCGTAAATAACGAGAGCAGTTGTGTTAGCACTACAGCGTAGCGCGGTTATATCGGCTCGAACGAGGCGATAAAATCAACTTCGAGGTCTACGTGTCAGTTTTTAGATGCCGTTCACGTTACGATCGTTTTTGCAATAAACGGTAGCCCATCGATGCCAACGGCCGTATTACTACTCGTGTTAACAGATCCATAATGATTTTATTCGTTTATCGATTATACAACAGAAGTAATTAAAAGCGATGTTTGCTCTCGTGTTAACACTTCTTTTGGTCTTGGTTTAATCGCATTAACCCAAGAATAATCAGCTAATTTTTTTTTTTACGTAAACGATTAATTACCTAATGTGTTTTCATTTCCAAAATCATTCTCAATATTAATTCTCAATATTATATTGTATCAATTGTTCAATTCTGTAATTAATTAGTATTTATAATTAGTATTTATAAGATTATTATGTATACACTCTATGAAATATGGATATGGATTTAATACTATGCGATATCCATATAATTCTCACCATGTCGATGTTATCATCGTGGATTTTAAATCCTTATCATGATAGTGTTGATATCAAGGATTATAAATCCATATAAATCCATAAGTTAATATTAAGAAAATTATATAAGTATCACGTGATATTAAATGCCAATATTTTTTGGAGCATACAGTTTTACTCGATGTTTTCTAAAGAAAATAAGAAGAAATTTGAAGAATAAATTCCTGATCAGTAAAGAAATTATTATAACTGAGCTTTTTGCTAGAGAGAAAAAACTTATTCTCAGATAACTACTCCCGAGATACTGTAAATGCATTTGTCACAAATAGTTTTATAAATTTTACAAATTGCACGATTATCAAATTTCGTCTCTACTAAAAAAATATAGGAAACGATTTGTCGTATCAATACGTTCAATTTAGATAGATAAATAAAGTGCTCTCTAAGAATGATACGAGTTTCAGCTGCAAAGCTATTCTCAAGCTCCATCGAACTTAGTTTATCCTCTCGACTGCGGATCTCATCTGCCATTTACCTGCATACTCCAATCATTGGTAACTAAGACGACGTTGGAGAGTCGCTGAACGTAAATTAGCTTGGAACTGGTTTAGCTCAATGTGTTAATTGCGCCTCTCCGGGCTCTGATTTGCGGCATGGCAATTGTACGGTTTATCCGACACTGCAGAGCCGGGTGTAACAATCACCCCCGGTGCGCGCTAGTCGATTCCGTTGTACAGCACACACGGGGTGTATATACACGCTATCTATTACCGTGATACACGCGGAGGCAAACGGGATGGTTGGGGACAGGGGAAAGTTGCTCGCTCTCTTCTCTATCCGAGGGCGCATTCCGATATTGTTTTGCGCTCGCACTCCGCCTGCACGTATCCTTGCGTGCCTTAACCCTCCATTAAGCCGAGCATCTCGAGGTAACGACTCGCGCTTCTTCGGGGAATGAGAAGGGCTATCGGAGAGAAAAGAGGAGGACAAGAGGAAAATGTGCAAACGTGTATGTTTAAGAAGAGAGAGAGAGAGAGAGAGAGAGAGAGAGAGAGAGAGAGAGAGAGAGAGAGAGAGAGAGAGAGAGAGAAGAAGAAGAAGAAGAAGACGTACGTACGTACGT
>NW_012130076.1:3601714-3604567 GCF_000143395.1 Atta cephalotes
GAGAGAGAGAGAGAAAGAGAGCGAGAGAAAGAAAAAGAGAGGAATAGCACCTTTGCGCTTCTCAGCAAATACTGCTCTACGGCTCTTTCTTGTTCCCTTTGACTCCCACAATCTTTCACGGACTGGCGAACAGCATTGCGTCTGCAGTTGCATGTGGCAAGGACCAAGCAGCACAAAGCTAAGAATCACAACGATGTAACTACTCGAGATGCGAGCAGGCGTAAAGGTCAAAGTGTACAGTAATGCAAAAAGACTGGTATGCTGATAGAGTAGCGGGGCATCTTTTCGTGCATGGTCCTTTTCTTCTCTTTTTTTTTTTAATCGATAAAAGTGATGCATTAAATCCGACGTAATTGGATAATGACAATGATAGAACGGCCAAATTTATAAGTCGGGGACGAATTTAATTTAACGAAAATTGGAGAGATCTCCCCTCGAGCTGATCGTTCGTTGCCCACAGGCATAATTTCGAGATTCCACAATTTGTCTCGCTTAATCAGCATAACGGCATCGTCCGTCGCAGTTTCTATACAAAACCAACCCACCAGTTGCTGCCTGATGAGTGAAAAGCAAGAAACGAACATCAAGCGTGATTTTATTCCGGCTAAAGCCATTAAACGCGACAGAATGGATATATAGCAGTTTATGTCTTTCGTATTTTGTTGGTTCTCACATAAAACGCTAATTAAAAATGCAATTAAAGTTCCTCTATTGAAAACAGCTTTGCAAACTCGTGATATCGCGATACAAAAAGGGTATTCTTTTCTAACGAAACGCATGCTGATTATGTCCTTTGAAAGTAATTAATTTATTATGTATCACTTCCTCATTTATTAGCGTTGAAATAACAATAACATTTTCGAGTTACATGGTATCGCTTGATGGTACATTGATTCACAACAACGCTTTTGTCGCGGAGAATCGCCACGGCGCGTCAGCATAAATGCCGGAATCAAGAAATGTATTATCCGAAGGTCAAGAAGCATCGTTGGACCAGGCAAAATTTATGCGCCACATCGAAAAATGTACCGCTATATTCGTGTACACAACGCGACACGTTACACGTCGCATTTCGTATCGATAAATCTCCCACCGTCTCGAAATTTGCCGCAGTCGCTCGCATAATTCAGCGTGGATCCCGATCGACAGAAAAACCTGTCTCCGGGCGCCTCCGCATATGGAATTTCTATGTTCCCTGGAGATTTCCATCGGTCTCTCCACGACTTCTCACTCACGGTCTCGAGCAAACAGTAATACGCGAGGATCAGGATAATCCAATATACGAACGCAAAAGACATATCTTCTCTGTTTGTATTTTAATAATATATGATTTCCGTGAGTTTCTCTCTCTCTCTCTCTTTCTCTCTCTCTCTTATTATTTTTTTCTTATTCTTTCTTTTATCTTGTTATATAATATATCTTTTAATTTTTATATTTTGTATTTTAATGTTAAATATTGTAGGAATTTTACTGTCCTTTTTTTTGTAATATAGCGTGTGTAAACTTTTGAGCAATTTTATGTCCTCATAAATTCATAATTTACGATAAGTACAGCATCTCGTGACTAAAAAACAGTTTTTAATCTCTCTCTTCTCTTTTATCCCTTTTATTTTGCTTTTCTTGATATCAGTTATTTATTGATCAATGCGATCAAAATTTGTCATTTCTGATTCATTGAAATATTTTCGTAAGGCAATTCTTGTCTTCTGCTAACCTCGGATGTCGCAACATCGGATAGCACTCGTTTTAATCTGCTATCAAATTCAGCAGAAACTAAGTAAAGCTTTTCGCCGTGAGTGGAAACTTGCAGCGAACAATCTCTCTCTCTGTACGCGCGCTTCTATAACCCTTCCTTTTCCAACGTTTCTCTTATTTTCTGCGTTTCTTACGCGACTGAGGTAGATCTCCTTGGTCTTCTGATTACCTTAAAGCTTCTCCGAACACATTTCGTATGACCAAAGAAATGCGGCACTCTCTACTTCTGAACGTCTCCGTGGTTCCGTTCGTTCCGTTTCTACTTCCGTCTCGTTCTCGCTGCCGCTTCGCGCTATATGTATCGGCGTGGAAAACCTTGTCTTCGGTTCGTCGACTTCCGGAGCTACTTAAGAAAGTTTTCCAGTCGGTGCGACGCAATGCCGCACTCAAGTCACGCGATTGCTAGTTGTGGGACAATGGACTGTTCTAGCTATCGATAATTTTTCTCGTTGTTTAAGAAGCTTCGTCCGACTCCGAATACAACTTTCATTGAATCCATTCTGCGTCCTGCATCCTTTATGTGCACTATGCTTTTTTGCAATTTTTAAACAAAGAAAGAAAACTCGGAGTATTATTTTTGCGACGGTTTTATACTCGAATCATTAAGAATAATGTGAACTTTAGCAAAACGATTTTTAATAAATGATTTTAAATACAATAATTATATTTATAGGAAATGCATACTGTAAGTATTTCCATTTAGTATATTTATAACATCATGCTTATATACATAACTGAATGTAATAATTAATAATACAATAGTAATGTAAAAAGATTTTTTTTGTGTGAGATGCTATTTAAAAATTTATTATTTTAAGCTAATGCTGAAAAAATTGTTATATAAATGCTCGTTATTTCTCTTATTCATTGAAATTCAATTTACATTGTAAAATGACAATAAAGTACTTCGGCAATTACATAAGGTAGCCTTTACTTATTCAAACTTGAGATGCGAACAAAATGACGCTTTCCCAAAATTGAAGTTTTTGCATTTGGGTTTATGATGCTATTATTCTCTGTCCAATTTATTAAAAATATCTGTTCTCTCTCTCTCTCTCTCTCTCTCTATATATATATATATATATATATATATATATA
>NW_012130076.1:3605455-3611792 GCF_000143395.1 Atta cephalotes
CTCTCTCTCTCTCTCTCTCTCTATATATATATATATATATATATATATATATCTCATAAAAAAGAAAATTAGATAATAATTATACTTTCAATTTATAATTTCAATAGGCAATCATCGACAAATGAAATCTTGAAATATTCGTACGGGAAGTTTCAAGAAAAACTTACTTGATAATGAATTTGCAAAACTTGCATTTATCTACCTACACAATTAATTAGACATCGAAAAATAAATCTACTATTTTATATTATTTTATTGTTGAGAATCTTTAATGAATAGAGAGAAAGATAAGAATTTCATTTAATATTGTGTTTTGTAACGCGATCGGGATGTCAGTGCCAGAATAAACACATTTAAACGTCCAGTCCGTATTCTTGCTTCCTGAATAACGATGAATATTCATTATTCTTATAATTAAAATCTATATAGATTTATAATAAAAATCTATATAAAAATCGATAACACATATATGAAGATAAAAATAAATAACAATAATAAAAATAAATACAAAAGTAGATAAATTATACAATAATTAAAACGAAAGTTAATTTTCTTTTGAAATACTAAATAATAATGAAATGTAATTATATTTGTTATAATGCTGTAGAAACATATCAGTAGATTCAATAATCATTCATTTATATTCGAAAATATTGTTTCTTTCAAAATTCTTTAGAATGCTATTCTTATATATAGATAATAATTTTATGCGCAGTGCACAAACTGCTTATCATGTTCCATTATTGTTATAATGACATTCGGATTGTTAAGTACTTATATAGTCTACGATCATTTTTTCATGCACTGATATTCATATAATTCACGTTACATTCGTATTCTGTCGTCGAGATTACATCACGAACAAAAGCAGCGTATCAGATTTGGATCTCGCTACTCAAGACTTTTACCTTATTACATCAGGCTCGAAGTGGTTAGTGCCATGTAATTGCTCGATCTTATTACATTGTGGGAGCACAACATCGTTATTACTTTAATAGCGTGTAATTGTGAACAGGGATAAACTCTGGTGATATCCAATCGAACATGAAATCTATTCCTCGCCGCAATCGGCGATCGTTCGCTTACGGATTCTCAATCGGCGTTGAGTGAGACACTAACCAACCAGAAAATAGAGACATTATCCGCGAGCGATTAAGATAGGGATCTGTGGCCAGTAAATTTTTAAGGCGCACTGAAATTGCCGATCTGGCGCGTTCTAATCTCTTAACGATACCTCAATCGGATTAAAACAATAGGGGTAGGAGGAAAAGGTAAAATCGAACGAACATACGTTCTCGACGCTCGGATTATAGTGTTTCTTGAAGAAAAACGCAAGACATTCGGAAGAGAACAATTTTCAGAACTCTATATACAACTTATATTTGCATAATTGACAAAATGGAATATTAAATTCAAACCCTTATCTTATTTAAATTTCACTTTATCACAATAATTATTTTTGGATAAATCTATATTATCGTTATGAATCTCGTTGGAAATTGCATATATATTAAATAAATGATTGCAGAAATATCGAATGAATATTGTCTGTAAAAAATGATTATTTTCATTAAGCATTATTTTCATTAATTAGCTTGCAAATATTATTTCCTTGAATAACTTCTCTGCATTCAATTCGACTAATAAATAACAGTTAAATTGTTCTTTTTCAGGTCACTGAACTTATTGAGCAGAAGTCCAATGGTATGGAAATTATAATTAAAGAAGTACGGATGAATAAACGAAAAGATGTCCAAGTTTAAAAGAAGTTTTAGAGAATGTCTACATATTTTCCCCTTGTTGCATCATTTTGCGTGCTAGTCTAAATCTAAACAAGCAGATACACATCGACGTTTTGTGAAACGCGAACGCGATCTTGCGAATAAATCTCCGGCCGCTCGATGCCTCGAGTGAACTGCACAGGATTAAATTTAAATTGTAAGCACGAGTGTGCGAGGAAAATAAAGGTTTCACTACAGAATTCGATAAAAGTACGCTGGCCATCGAGAGTACTCGCGCGAGGAAAATATCGCAAGAGTCAATACTACCCATCGCATCGCAGCTTCGAGAATAGGGCGCTACTTCGTTAGTACAAACCGCAGAACGGAAACGTGATTCAATCGTCCGTCTCTTGGCTGGCTCTTGTATGTCCGTCTCTTGCAGGCACGATATATCTGATCTCGCATCACAAAGTGCAATATTTCGACCATTGCGTTTTGCTCATTGAATACCCGACCGGCATGCGAAAAAGAAACTTCACTCGTTGGTTTAAAACAATCACTCAAATAGATTATTCGCATGATTTATGAATATTAATCAAATTAAATGCATTCACATAAAATTACTACGAAACTTTGAAAAGACACATATCACGCGGCTATTTTATTTAACGTAAAAATGATCATAGTTGTCATTTCCGACAGTAAATAAATAATTATCATCAACTAATTATAATTAAAAATAAATATAATAGTCAGAAAAAAATTTGACACGAGAGAAGGGTGAATGCAAATAATTCGTAATAATTATTTAACAAGAGATAAAATTACCTGCCACAGTTAGGCGGTTTTTAAATTCTCATTCAAAAATCTCTTAGTGATCATACAATATGATCGTACAATATATCATTAAAAAAACAGTTGGAAGCATAATGCATAATAAATGTACATACATAAATATAAATACAAATTTGAAGTCACCTACATCTCGAAATTGTATTATCAAGAAAATAATACTTGATAAACAGTAAAATAATTGTAATGATTATAATTATAACTTTTTATTTTAATAATAGACTAATGATGATTAATTAGCAAACCTTATGATCGGGTTCAGCAGACTTAATTGTTACGGAGCGGACCCGTGAGTGTTTTCTCTCTCTCTCTCTCTTCTCTCTCTCCTTCTCTCTCTCTCTCTCTCTCTCTGTCTCTCTCTCTCTTTCTCTCTCGCTGCTATTGGATGATCTAGAAGAATACACCAATAGCAGCTCATGGATCCAATTGGCAACAGTTGAATCTGTAAAAAAAGGAACAGTAATAAAAAGCACAAAATAAATAAAAAATAAGAACAGGGTCGTCATTTTGAACTCTCCCCTTTTGTCAGTCAAATATTCCACACCCACGGGCAAATTAAGTTGTCGGTCCTGTTCAGACATGAAACAAAGGATCAACGCGATGTTGCAAACGCTTTGAAGCATTTTTTTAACTGATCAGTTTATAAAATTCTTTCTTCTAATTAGTTCATCAAATGTTTCAAAACATTTGTAGTAAAACTTTGACTAAAGATGAGCATCGAATGTCTTTATATAACTTATCTAATAGCATAGAAGAGAACCACAAAATCGTGTGGAATACTTATAGGATTTCCGATTTGGTAAAATCCAAATTTGCAGTCATAACGTCAACAGCCATCGGCCGCTCTGCAGGATTCAATGTATCCACTGTTCACCCGCTTTCAATTGATCTGTTCGACTTGCTTACTTTTTTACACTTTTTATATTTAAAATGAGATAGATATTTGATGCTAAAAAGAGAGAAAGTGAAGATGCTGAGTGAAAAAAGTATAAGCAAGTCGAATAGATCTAGTGTTTCTGATGTCTCGTTATCACAATAAGGCATCTCAATTTCAATTGTGTCGAACCATACAGTGACTGAGTTCAGCAGAACATAATTTATGATTAAAACTATAAGAAAATGGCTCAAATGATGAAAATTCAATACCTATAAGAAAAGAGCCAATATAATATCTGTTACAATATTCAAGATAAAAATTGTAAGTAGAAAAATTGCTGACAAAATTTAATAGCAAAATATAACAAGGATATTGTCATGAATACTATAACAGATATATTATAATGGCTCTCAGCTATTTTCTTATACATATTGAGTTCTATGATTGTTTGCTAAAATAGGATCATTCTTTTAGATCTAAAAGTATAATCCAATCAGCACGAAGAAAACTTCGAACAATTGCAAAATAAACGTTCTGCTGAACGCATTAGGCGCGTTCAAGTCAAACAAATCGGCTAGCCTGCTCGCCGAGCAAATGAATATAATTGTTACTTATAGATCCAACCAATCATATACAATCGCTCGGTAAGCATGCTTAGTCTCATTGTCTTGAACTCGCCCAATGTCTTTATTTTCATGTCCTCTTATTTTTCGACGAGCATTCTCTGTCGCACAAAGACGATTCTCCACCAAAGAAATTTCGGTTTACCGCTTGGCCCTGATTTCCATATCCCCTCACGCGCGTGTAACAGAAATATTCGCGCAACGCAAAGCCCGACACTCCACATCTCTCGTCCCGCGACGATTCCTTTGTCCGGGACGTGACAAAAACACTGCAGCACTGAGACATATTCGAATTATACATATATCAATATTTATATTCCGTCAAAGAATGATATCTCTGTTTTTGACCTTTTGTAAGCAATTTATGCTTCTTCTTTCGTTTCTATACCTCAGTGATTAAATGCTTTAAAATTCTGTATATAATACAAAACGCGCGGTTATAATGGCGGACCAGCAATTAGAAGACAACAAGATTCGAGTTCGTAAATATCTGCGTAAACATTACATACAACCAAAAACGAAATATATTGCAATTTGCAGATATTGTTTATTAGAAATATCTTATAGATCCAACTATATTAAATTACTCACTCACTTGAAAAACGAACATTCAAAAGTATTAACAGAAGAACAGAAGAGAGATCAAAACGTTCATTGGGCATGGGATTATTTTACTCCAATAACACAAAAAAGAGCACTGTGCAATATATGTAATAGAACAATTGTTTCTGTAGATATCATTAATTTAACGAGACATCTTGATACACACAGGCACTTGTAAGTATAAAATAAGTATATTTTCAACAATCAAGAGACATAATATAAGGAAGCTTTATCACGGAGTTCCGTGCATAATGTATCTGATATCATTGTCGCGTTTCTTACTTTCCTTATCACTCCTTATATAGGTATACAATATTCAATCCAAATCCAGATATTGATATGGGTAAAGCAAACAGCAGTGCAAGTGGCGGTACGACTGTAAAGGATGTGGAACATCAGGAAGCTTCAATACCAATAGCTTCTAATTTGACCGATAATACGGATAGATCAGGTGTTCCTCACAAGTAATTATTCACTTTAAATTTATTTAAATACATGCTAATAGATCTTATGAATCAATTTATATTTCTTTTCCTATTCAAATATAATCTATATGATGTTGTGTATAACACTTATTTATTAAATTTCATAAATTTATTTCATTAATATCTGTATAATAATTAATCAATCGCAAACTATTACTTCAATTTTGTTATACTATTTTACATGTTATATAATATTTTATATAATACTATATGTATCAGATGTTATTACAGCTTCCATAGCCACACTTTCACTGATTCTGTATTAGCAGTCAGGTTAAAAAATCTATTTGTATTCGTTACACCTATTATGTGCAATAAATAATGATTAACTTAAAAAAATGTCGGAAATGTTAAATGTACAAAAACAATTTTATTTTTAACTCTTATTCGCATAAACAATAATTAATGAAATTTATGTTAATTGCATGAAGAATAAATAAATAACAAAAGAAAAATATAGTACATTGTATATAAATAATATACAGGTACATTGTTTATAATTATACAATTTACAAATATTTTTCATCATCAATTTATCTATACATTAACTGAGAAAAACGGCGTGTCACTGCTAAATATTCATCTGTGATCAAATTTGTTTTCTCATTTAGTGTACATTCATAAATAATACAATTACATGTTGTTTATTGCATGCAATATGTAGTGCATTCGCTTTGATAAATTGCTTTCGTTAAGCTTACTTTTATTATTTTATGCTATTAATCGAGATATTATTTAATTTTTGAAGAATAGACATATATATTTATATTTAACTTGTTCTTTTTTTCTTATTTCTAATATTTTAGGAAATGAAGTTTATATTTATGCATACATATATTTTATGATGAAAATCGGTGCATACAAAGAATGAATTTAATCTTAAAATTTACCCTGAAAATATGATAGTTGTGATACAATACATTCTTTTAAATATTTATGGTACAATGCAATGTTTCAAAGATTTATATCATTCATTTCAATAAAATTAATTAAATTCATTTTATATTTTATTGGTAATTTTATTAGTGAATGAGAGAGAGAGAGAGAGAGAGAGAGAGAGAGAGAGAGAGAGAGAGAAGTAAATAACTAATAAAGTTACTTTAACGTAAATAACTAAAGTTACGTTACCTATAGTACTATACTATATATAGTAGTAAGTAAACTTAAAACCTTAAA
>NW_012130076.1:3611888-3618030 GCF_000143395.1 Atta cephalotes
GAGAGAGAGAGAGAAATTAACATAAAGCTTTTCGAAATACAAAGTTGTTCCATGACTATCATATCTATGAGATAAATTCCCAAAAAAATTCTCTTCATGTACTATTGTATCTTTTATTTCGCATATATCATATTTTCATATCATATCATCATATATTCTAACAATAAATTTGAGACAGTTTTATACTTTCATTTACAAAGCCGCAAATATAAATATAAATATTTAATTTAACAATTCATAAGTTACTTAGATTTTTCCTATTCTGCCGTATATTTAGATTGAAGAGATGAAACTTTTTACATAATTATCAAATAATATAATTATTAAATAATATATTACATTTTATAATTTTAATTTTTTTATCACAATATACATAAATACAGATCCGCAACGAAGACTTCAGAATCAACAGAACATGTTACGGATAGTCCTCTTGAAAATATAGAAAATATAGAAAATATAGAAAAAGAACTTTCCGCCGAATTAGAGTTATGCGATAAAGAAGAAGTTCTCAGTAGAAAAGAACTTCCCGTTAGAGAAGAACTTCCCGCTAGAGAAGAATTTCTCGAAGTGAAAGAATTTCAATTATTACTTGGTCAATCATCAGATAATATTCGTAATTTTTACTCTCCTGATCGTGAATGCGAGATAACCTATGATCTTCTAAAAAAAGAATAATTGATACATCATAGTATATACAAATTTATTTCTTAATGAGATACTAACTTCAAAAAACAAACTCTGAAGGAAATTATTATTTTATTGATAAACTATGACACGTTGACACATTCTTACATACTGCAATTCAATGTCGCACATATGTACATAAATTTTTGTAAAGCAATATTGTTTTAATTACACGTTAATTCCAACGATGTTGTTCTTCTAATCACTCTATTAGTTTGTAACTTCCAATTTTGTACGTACAAATTCCAAAACTTTTGTATTAAACAAATATTGCGATTAATTTGAAAATTCTAGACGCCACTTAGATCTAAAAAATGTTAGAAGAACATATTAATTAAAAAAATTGTTGTTTGTGATATAAATTTCAAACTGCAGACACATATTAATATATATACTTTAATTTTGGAGGATTTTCGAATGGGATAAAAGTTATTGTATTGTATGTGATATTCTTCTAAAATTATTGCGTTCAACCAATAAACAGAATGTAAGACCATATAAGATCCACCACTTAAGCGGATTCAAGGAATTAATATTACCAACTAAATCATGTAATTTTCGTTTTACAATTACTTTTTTCTTTTTTATTCCAGAATTTTTTCTCACAATTAATCTATACGTTAATATGTGATACGTAAATTATTTGTGTATACACTACGACTAATCATTTTTAGGAGGCCCTTAAGAGGCATAGAATGTATAAACATATAAAACATATTTTTGGTCTATCTAATAAAAACAAAATATAAGTTTAAATTTAAGATATAAAAATTAACAAAATCTCAAATGAAAACACATTAAATGAACCACTACGCCTGAATCGATTACCAAATGATAATTAAATTTAAGTAAATTGTTAACCTTCTTTATACAAATATGTCCAGATATATACACTTAAAGTTCTATTAATTATATTGTACGTTAAGCATATAATTAATATTTATATAAATTTTTATATAACTTTATCTTACATAAAAGTTTATTTACATCATTTTTTATGAATATCACATATTTTAAATATATATATAGATATTAAATATACATATACATATAGACATATTTGTGTATAAATAATTGTACATACATATATATACATTATTTAATATCTATACATACTCTATAAGTACTAGAGCTTTTATACAACGTTTTCTAAATATTTATTTATTAAGTTAGTTCTTGACATAATGATTATTCACATTATTCATAAAACATGTGCGCCAATTGTGTTGATATTAAGTAGATGATTTGTTTATGACCAAATGTTATTTCTGGTCAGTTATTCACTGATAAAGGAGTAATTTTTTTCTTCATAGTTTAGTATCATTAATTTGTATTTATATCTTCATTTTCAAATAGATATCAAAAATAAGTAATTTTCAGAAATTCTTTTTCATTTATTTAATATTAAGAAAAGAATTTTATCTTTTTCAATATACTGAAAAAAAACAAAATATTCCGTGAGTCAATTTTAACAATGACATTTTATATATCACTTTATATATAAATTTTACATATGTTATTTACCTTTTACGAATAATATAAAATAAAGGCACTGGAATACATATACAAAGTAGGCAAGATGGCTGTTTAGTACTGAAAGGAATTCAAGTATTAGACAAAAAAATAAAAATAATGTAATTATATGATGCAGTTTTATATAAGAAATATCACGACAAACGGAGCCACTAATTAAGCGACCTAATAAAATAAAAATCTTTGATTGACAATAGAACAACAAATTACTTTTTGACAGATTGTTACACGTTTAGAAACCTATCAGATAATCAATTATTTTTAAAATTTTTAATATGTCTTTAAATTTAATTAAATTTGGATGAAATTTTGTTTTATACGTAACCAAAATTAATATTTTATCATTTCAATATACTGTTTTTTATTGTAACGTAGTATATTTCTCATCCGTTTATATACTTTCTAAAACTTTTAGAGTAAAATCTTAATGTGAAGAGTGAAATCTCTTTTAAAGATTAAAATTGTGCCACTCTTTTTTAAGACTGACTCAATTTTCATTCTTTACAGTTAGATTCCATTTCAAAAAATTTAGAGATAAAAATATATAATTTTTACCTACCAATTTTATCTATCACTTTCTCGATTGTAATTATTTTTATATGTTATTAACATTCATCAGGTACCATTGGTAGCTAAAACAGTAATTACTATTGCACAATTTTAATATTACCAGCACTACTTACCTTCGCATAATTTTAAAAATACTATAAAAAACTATGATTTATCATGGAAAGTCAGATAATATGATGGTCAGATGATGAATCTTTTTATGGTACTTGATGAAGGTTAAAGACTGTAGCAAAACTGTTTATTCAAACTTAGACAGACGAAGAATAAAAACGTTCATATACAAGAAATATTTTTTTTTATTATTATAATCAATCTTTATACGCCCTTATTTTCAAATGTTTTTAATTAAATGAGAGAAAGCCTATATTCGGTCTCGTTTCGAATGTATGTAAAATAATTTATTATATTTATATTGAACATTTGTGTGTGTCGTTAAAAAGATAAGGTTCAGTATTTCTTTTATTTTATCTCCTGTTATCTTTTTCTTCAAATGTCTTTAATTTTTGAAAGTTCAACTTTTTTTACTTTAAATTGTAGTCTAAAAATTTTGATTACGAGCCGTGTGATAAAGATTTAAAATGAAAAGGCATACAAGAATATTTTGGAATCTATTGGATTAAATAAATTAATGAATGGTCTTAGATTTAACAAGAACTATAAATTTAACAGAACTATAAATATTAATCGATGAATGAAAATCGAAGATATTACAAATTATGTCACAAATAAATTCAAAATGCAAATAACGATTAAAGTAATTGTTAAATTTGTTATCGTACCAAAAAAATGTAATTATGTTAAAACTATAAAATACGAAAATTAGCGCTATTATAATTTTATTACCGACGAGGTAATGATAATTTTATAACAAATAACGCATTTCTCTACCTGAGATTTACATTCAATACCAGTGGTTCAGTCGCAAGCCTGGAAGACGACTCTATACTAATGCAAGTTTGTGAAAAATCGTGTGAGCGGATCTATCGCTGAAATTTCAGTCTTTTTCGTTTATCGGGTGGCTTTGTGTAGTATCTTCTGAACACCGACCGCAACGAAGACTAAGGGAAAAATATTGAGCAAATCTTACATATTTGTAGTATGGACGATTTAAATTAAAAAATAAATATTTTTAACTGAACATGTATTTATGGATCAAAATGTTAATTAACAGAAGAATAGAAGATAGAAAATAAAATTCATTGGATATAGGATTATTTTATTCCAATAAGATTGAGAGGCAATATGCAAACTATGTAAAAAGATTAACTATGTAAATTAAGAATTCTGAAAAAAAAAATATTTTAATTTAATCAGACACCTTTAAACTCATAAGGAGAAGTAAATGTATTTTAAGTATATTCAACAATTAAGGGAATTAATTAAAGAAAGCTTTATACCGGAGTTTTATGCATAATTGAATCTAATTTCTTTATTGCATTTCTAATTTTTTTTATCATTCCTTGGATGAAGGATTTTCGATTCAAATTTAGATAATAATATGATTGATGCGAGCAGCAATGCAGTGATATAACTATAAAGGAAATGGGACGTCAAAAAGCTTTATCAGCATTTAATTTGGAAGATAATATGAATGGATTAAATGCTTCTAACAAATAATTATGCGCCATACATTTTTTTTAAATAAATGTAAATAGAACTAACAAATTAATATTATTTTTCTAATATAATACATGTGGTATTATGTAAAACTTATTTTATTATTAAGCGTTTTATTAATTATTAGTTATATAATATATAACCCATCAAATGCAAATTAATTTTTTTAATCCTATTATTGTGTCATAATATTTTAAGAATCGTATATAATAAGGCCACACAATATTTTAATAACCGTATATAATCATTATAGCTTCCATAACCATTAATTTGCAAATACACTGTATTAGCACAAATAATGTATTAAATTAAATGTATTGTTTGCATTTCTTTCTCACTAATTACGTATGACAAATAGAAATTTAAAAATATTAAAAAACTTAAAAAATATTAAAAATATTAAAAATGTAAAGGCAAATTTTATTTTTATCTCTTATTCGCATAAATAGTTACTAAAGAAATATAAATTAATTGTATATGAAATAAGTAAATAATAAAAAATAGATACCTTGTATATAAATAACAAAAAGCAAGTACATTATACATAATTATACAATTTACAAATAATTTTTATCAGTTTCTTTGTATAAATTGAGTTATTTAGAAAAAAAAAGATAAAAAGATAAAAAAGATGTCACTGTTAAAAATTTATTTGTGACCAAATTTGTTTTCTCATTTAGTATCTAGTATCATAAATAATACAATTATATTACATTATATGTTATTTGATTATCTCTTATTGTATATAATAATATATATAGTATAATGCACTTGTTTTCATAAGTTCTTTTGCAAGCTTGTTTTCATTATTTTACGTTATTAATCCAGATATCATTTAATTTTTGATAAAGGAATAGGTATATATATTTATATGTAATTCCTTTTTATTTTTTATTTTTAATATTTTAGGAAATGAGTTTTTTACGCATTAAAGGAGCGGAATACAACAGAGATTTGTAGTTATGTAACTCTACAATATGCCCGTAGTCTTACAATATGTTTTAAAGCAGAGATTTTCTGTTTTGTCTAGCTATCTAAAATTTGTTGGAGATCACCCACAACATATGTCAAGGTCGCGATGTTCCTTACAGTGACTATTAAACAGATTTTAAAATAGGGAATTGTCATTATACAGGGTGTCTCGTAAATTTTAGCCAATCGCTCTTGTGAGATAGAGCGGACTAATCTGATTCGAAAAGTTTTATAGTTAACAAAATATTAATTACTAAAAATTGCCAAATATTGATCTTGAATAATGTTTTACTCAAATATTACTATCAATTTTAAGATTGCAAGAGACAAAAATCATTAATTTTTTTCTCATAGAACGCTAAGAATTTTTTCAGAATTTTTTCAGAACTTTTTAATACTGCATTTTCTTATTTTTACCACATAGAATACTGTATTAAATTTTTTTTAAATTCTTAGAATTTTATGAGAAGAAAATAAATTAGACTTAGTTTAGTCCGGTCTATTTACACAAAAGTGATTGGCCAAAACTTACGGGATATCCTGAATAGTAGAAATTTTTTGTTAATAACTTTTTAACTAAGAACGACTGCCAGCTAAGACCTATCGGAGGTTTAATTTTTACTCAGGATCATGATTTTGACAACATATGTCAAGATCAAAATCATCGGCGCAGTGTTCCTTAATCTGGATAATTACTTTATTTTTTAAAATCTTAACTGTTTATATATATATATATATATATATATATATATATATATATATA
>NW_012130076.1:3621569-3623204 GCF_000143395.1 Atta cephalotes
ATATATATATATATATATATATATATATATATATATATATACTCTATTCAACTTTTAGACTAAAATCTTACTGTAAAGAAATGAAATCTAACTTTAAAAGATTGAAAATTAAACCACTCTTTTTTAAAACGCTAAACATTTACTCTTTAGAGTGAGATTCTGTTCCAAAGTATTTAAAGAGTATTTTTGCTTACCAATTGTTTTTTCTGTTGTTACTAAATTTTTATATTTCATTACCCTCAAGTACCTTCAGTAAATATTATCTCAATATTATTTATTATATTTGCGTAGTTTCAAACATACTTTTAAAAAACTTTGTTTCATTAAGGAAAGTTAAATGCCACGAAGAAATTTTTTTCATACTTGACGAGGATTGAAGATTGTACCAAATTGTTTATATAAACTCAAACAAATAAAGACGAAGAATAAAAATGTTCAGATGCAACATTCGTTATAAAATATCTTTTATTAAAAGAATTGTTTATATGTTCTTACTTTCAAATGTTTCTAACTAAATAAAAGAAAGTCTATATCTTTGGTCTTGTTTTTAATTTATTGTTGTTTATATACTTTTTATACTTCCGATCTTTTGAATCTATAATTTTTATTATCACGGGAAAAAATAGATTCGCTGATTCACCAAAGCTATAGCTTGTTATGCGAGTTTGTTATCTGTAATTAATAAAATTTAGTGTTTTAATAAAAAAATGTGTTTTAATAAAAAAATTATGTCTGCAATCAATTATCAGTATTTATAGGATTATCAGTATTTATAGGATTAGGAAACTTACTTTATTAATATTACAAATAATTTAATTATAATAATAACAAATAATTTAATTATATAACTAATTTATACACTGCGCCTGCGTGCTGCTATACATTTGTCATGTTTTCTTCTATTGTTGGAAGGTATAGTTGGAAGAACATGTGGTTTTTAAACAAGTTTGCTTGTGCATTTATTCATTTATCATTATATCACACATTTAATTATATAATCTGCTGGTTAACTTGGAGAGAAGAAGAAGAAATAGTGGCTGCTGTAATGTGCTTAGTAGGTCGTTTCTATTTCGGTATCTACATTCCTTTTCGTTATAAATCATCGAGTGAATACACATTTGCATTTGCATCAACAAAGCGAATATTGAAGTTCACCCAAACTTCAATACGTCCTGTTTTGTATGACCAGAGCTTCCATGATGATTTAAAATACTCTATAATCAGATTAAGTTAGATTCTAATTTTGCGACCTGCGTCTCGCGTTCTTGAAGATCCGGCTTAATATGTTTAAAATAATAATACGTTTGTAATAATATTAGGAGTATAAATTAGTTCGGTTCGTTTCTCTAAAGATAGCTCCAGCTGTTGTGAATGGTTCATAGTGACAGCTGATTTTGGCGGTTTCAGAGAGATTAAACATCTGCTAATAATATTCAATTTATATCGCTTTGAGTTTCATACAAAAACCTTGATTTTTACTGTGTTTGAAATGTCGAATTTTGTTAACAAGCAGCATTTGCGGGAGGTTTTGATTTCCTGCTTTAATTGAAAGAAAAGTGCGGCTGAAGCCCATCGAATGCTTGTCGAAGTTTATGGTGACACTATTCCAACTGATAAATCATGTAGGGAATGGTT
>NW_012130076.1:3623665-3630453 GCF_000143395.1 Atta cephalotes
AGAATCATTAAGGGTAACTCAACAAGCCGTTTCTGTACGATTAAGAGCCATGGGAATGATTCAAAAACAAGGAAATTGGGTGCCTTATGAATTGAAACCGAAAGACGTTGAAAGGCAATTTTTCACTTGCGAACAGCTATTTCAAAGACAACAGAGAAAAGGTTTTTTGTATCGGATTGTGATTGGAGATGAGAAATGGATATTCTACGACAACTCCAAGAAGAAAAAAATACTACGCTAAGCCCGGTCAATCGTTGCCATCGACTTCAACATCAACACCATGGCCGAACATTCGAAGATCATGCTCTGTATCTGGTGGGAAGATCCAAAAAGATCTTGTTTACTATGAACTGCTGAAACCTGGCGATTCCATTACGGGCGATCGATATCGGCTACAATTGATTCGTTTGAACCGTGCATTGCGAGAAAAACCGCCGGAATACGAGCAAAGACATGATAAAATTATTCTTCTTCATGACAACGTTCGGCCTCATGTCGCTAAAGTCGTAAAAAAATATTTGGAAACGCTCAAAATATGGAAACGCTCAAATGGAATGTTTTACCGCACCTGCCGTATTCTCCAGACATTGCTCCTTCTGATTACTGGTTGTTCCGAAGGAGCAGCATCGGTTATTTCGCAGAAATCGAAAATTGGCTCCAAAATTGGATCGCCTCCAAAGACGAGTCATTTTTTCGAGATGGAATTCCAAAATTGCCTGAGAGATGGGAAAAAGTAATAGGCAGCGATGGACAATACTTTAATTGATCCGTTCATTCATTTTGTTTTGAAATAAATGTACAAAAAACGGACTGAACTAATTTGTACTCCCAATAATAATTAAAAAAATTTTTTTTATTTTGATAAAAATGAAAATATATATTTATTAGAATTTGTATTTATTTATTTGAATTTAGCAATTAATTCTTTGTTACAATGAAGATTGTTAATGTAATAAATTTTTTCATCATAGCAATGCGTTGTCTTAGCTACAACATGTTTTGTGTTACAAATTTTAATTTTTATAATAAATTCATTTTTATAGAAAATTATATCTTTGCCATATTAACAAATGTGCTATGATGTTACTACAAATATGTTTAGTTACAATTGTTATCGGTAATTTAATTCAGCTGCTTAACCTACTTTAACATAAAAAACTGACTGTCCGTATATTATGGCTGTAGATTTGCTATATCAGTGAAGATTTTAGCATAATAGTTTTAGCAAAGCTTTTTTTCCGAAAAATCGTGCGCCCTATCTACTATCACTGAAATATCAGCTTACTTTTTATTTATCAGGTGGCTTCTTTGTAGCTTCCTCGTAATACTGGACCGCAGCATATTGCGGTATCGACGAGAACGAAGAGAAGAATCCAGATGCTAGAGAAACGTTATATTTAGTACAAATGTGTCGGATAGAGATCTCTCGCGAAGAATTCTTAGTATAATGTTATAAGTTCTGAGCTTCGAATAACTCGAATAATTATTTTACATATATATCGTGCACCCAGTCTCTGGAAGTCAAGACATTAAGGCGAGAAAAAAAGATAATGCCAGAGAAATGAGATTTCTTAAAGGCGAATGGCTATATATGCTATAAAATAAAAACTTATGTGAATAATAAAGATACATAACTTTACATATAATTTTTTTTTTTTACAGAACAGATAATATTTAACTAACGATTTGATATTGAAAAAATGCACTGCAGCACGTTCATAGAGATTCAATTAACTTTTTCAACGACACTAAAAGATGAATTTTCTTTGACCCGTCAGGTCAATTAAATTCTAGATTTTGTACTTCCGCAATTTCACTATTACGCGACTGCAATTTTCTGAATGAAGGCACAAGGACGTTCTATTCGACCTTAGTAGTCGCAAGGAATTCATTAAGTTGAGGAGTACGGTAACTATTTACATGATAGAAATACGTAATTATTTACTTTCCACGGTACACGCAGTTTAAGTTGTCTATTTAAACGCGTTTAATAAATAGATTATCAACTGTATATTTGCAAGAATCTTGTAATAATGTAACCAGCTCGTAGGAAAGTATAGTAATGTTAAAATATCGTATGATCTCTGTATATCTCACGAAGCAATCTAGAGCGAGCATAAAATTTGCAGCTACGTTCGGAAAAGAAAAATAGTTTCTCGAATCAGCGAATCAACGGAAAACAAGATGTAGCAACTTATCCGTGCTAGATCGATAGCATATCGGGCCATCGTTACTGGAGCGCGTTTAATGAGTTGTTATGTGATAATTTAACGAGTCTACCGGTGAAGATTGCCCATGTGCATGACGCCACGCCATTAATTAAGCCGTTTGAGTTTTAATGGTTGAGTAGTCAGGCAACGTATTCGTGTCAGAGGTAAGGTGCAATAATTCAGATTATAGCGATGAAAACTGATTCGATTTTGTGTACTAACGACTTCAAAGAAGTATATTAGTTCTTTGTACTCGTCTTGGCGAGTATCTAAGCGTTACGCGCAGTTTACACGATTATACTAGATGTGTACTAGTCCGCAAAATTTATAAGTACGCTATTATAGGCATTTCTGATTGCGAACATATTGCCGATATATGTATATTATTATGTAATGCGATTCCGTAATGTGGTATATGTAATAAATGTCTTTCTAATATTATTCATTTAAGTTTTAATAATTATCCGTTTAATTTCTTTTCATGGTATTTAAAAAAAATGCAATGTAAATTATTTTCACACGTTATATTATTCTATGCATTTTCTGACGTTACGAAAAAGAGCTTCGATTAACGTTAATGAGAAGATGCAAACGACACATTCAAGAAAATGTGATTCTGTGAATAAATATTGGAATGGTAATAAAAAAGCCGACCTCATCGCGATCGTGCTGCAAGCGTCCATTACCAATACACTTTTCCCAATATATTTCGCAGTGCAGCTGTGAGAACAGATAAAAACTTTATGGCACTATCAGGCATATATGTATCGATCTCTGTTGCATAACATGCAAGAATTATCGGGCAATCGCACGAAATGTAACAATGTCCATCCAATAATCTCAAGTTCATATAGCTACTTTTAGTTTGATTTCAACTGTATTGCGCTTGATAAATATCTTGAATTTATCATACTTTTTACTTTTTACTTTTTTTGCTGTTTTTATTGGTCTAATTTTAATATTGAAATATTTTGTTGCAAATTGTGGTTTTATTAATATTTTTATGAATGGAGCTGATTATCAATAATAGAAAAAAACACAGAGAATAATATAAACAAAAATAAAAGCAACAATATTAAGACACTAAAATATGCGAATAATACAATTAATTGTAAGTAAAAATCTGTTAAAATTTTTTGTTTATACAAGAACATATAAATATACATGATTATATGTAAAATATGGCAATATAAGAGGTATTTGATTTTAAAAATGTATATTTTAATTTAAAAAATTATATATATATTCGATTATATAAATATAATTTTTTGTCATCTTTAAAATTAAATTTTTATAAAGAAAATAATTCAAAAATTGTTTTTAATTATGTCTTTTTATGTCTTTTTGTTATTATTTTTTTTCTTGTATCAAACAGAAATTTTATACAAAAAAGAATTATATATGGATACAAATATATTCATTTTTTGTATATAATGACATATATTTATATATGTTCTTAAAAAATTTTTTGGGAAAATGCCTTAATTTTTTTATTTGAAAATAAAAGTTTTAAAAATATTTTGCTTTGTATGTGCATAAATATGCAATAGTTTTATCTTCAGTATATAATCAAGAAGAAGATTTGATTTACACTTTTTCTCTTCACTTTATCTCAATCTAACACAATCATCCATTCTTTATATTATTTGAAATTTAATATAAAATTTAAAATATATTTATATCATGCTTATAATATTTTTCTCATTATTATTCTCATCTTATCTAACTTTTATAAATCTCTACATTTTATATTCTCTCCTTATTATTTTAATCTACTTGTTTCATTCTTGCAGAATTATACTCTTCCTCCATATTGCTGTCACTTAATTTTGCTAAAGTTCGAACCTACATTCTCATTTTCATTTTCTACATTTTCTTTCCATAGAAATTACTTTATGTATGTATAAAAGTATAAAGAAATAATTAAATTATTTCATGCGTGCGATCGTTTATCGTATCAATTTTTCGACGTAAACGTGCGTTGCCTACTATAATTAATGTAGATTTATTCGCTCGTTAGCGAACTTTGTTAAATCATCAGTGTCACGATACAACTGTACAAAATACGGAGAACGACATAAGTGAGATATTTCATGCAGTGTGACGCGCAACTCATCACTGAGAACCGTTCATTATATCGTGCGAACGCGCGTTGAGATAATTGTGATAAGTAAGTTCTCTCAAGTGAAGTCGATCCACTTACAATTAGCAACGAAACGCTAGAAATTCCATCGTGGTAAACTTTTGAGACTTTATAATTGCAACCTATATATCATTCCTAAACTCTTCGACGCTCTTCAAAGACACGCAAAAACTTTATCGTATACGAGCGTTGTTTCTCCAATGATACACGTTTATTTTCACTATGCGTTTCGTAACGCAAAGAGCAGATTATTCTATCAAATTATAAATTCCATTAAATTACTTCGCGATTAAATTAATTATTATTATGTTAAATAGATTGGAAGAAGCATTAGATAAAGTTTAAGTAATATTTAAATTTAAATATTGAAATATTTAAAATTTAACTACTTATATCCCCCTGGAAGGCCATATCTGTCTCTCAATTCTGGAGCACATGGGAATGCGTCATACAACATACTTGGCGTATATCTTTGTAATACGTAGAATTTGATCTTTTTTTGTAATTGATAATACGAATCCAAATAATTAAAAAGAAGAATAAATAAAGATGCAAAAATCGAGAAATACTTAAAATATTCAGGAGAAAAAGAAAAGAAAACATTTAACTCGCGAAAAAAAAACATTTTATCTCGAGTGTACACTAATTGAAGGATATTTAAATCTTAATGATGATTTAAAATTTAAAATATTTTTAATAGCGAAATCGGATTCGTTCACCATTGAAATAATAATAATGAGACAAGCTTTGTGTTTATAAAACCACTTGTGATCAAATTTAATAAAACATACGAGAATGGATATTCATGTTTATATTCGATAATGTTTTCCATTTATCATTGTAAAACGCTAAATACAATTAAGAACAAGTAAGATCATCCGAACTTAAGACATTACACTCGCGTAACCGAGGAAATATCATTTTACGAGAGTCGGATCTAGTTTCACAAAGTACTCGTCGGTAAGATATTAGAAGCGCTTCCGCAAGATCCACGTCCATAATAACTGTTTAAGTTATCTTGAAACCAGCCACCTCAAGTTAATTCAATTGACATAAATGCTATTTAATAGATCTATTATTGTATCTTAACAACTGGATTATTCAATTTCACCAGCGATAATGTTATGATGTCTCTTTCTCGCTATGTGACTTTTAATTTATAAAAGATATAATAAATAATAACACGAATGCTTTAACAATAATAAAATAAACTTGAATATTCACGAGATAATGTATGTAGAAAAGAATTGAAAAAAGTTATAACAAAACTGAATATTAAAAATGCAAAAATAAAAAAGTAACAGTGAAAGCTTAGAAAAATTATTTATACGCTAGAAAGCATAAGGATTACTATAGGAAAAAAAGTCTGATTGAAAATGGACAAATCATAATTTTGTGATTGAGTCTATTATAATTCTAGTTGAGATAATCAGAATTCTGATTGGTATAATCAAAATCTTCTGATTCGTTCATTTTTAACCAGAAATTTTTCTCAGTTATTCATAATGCACTCTCTATAACTTTTAAACTAAATTTTATTGTGAAGAGTGAAAACTCACTCTTAAAGATTGAAAATTGAGTCACTCTTTTTCAAAACTGACTCAATTTTCATTCTTTAAAATGAGATTTTATTCTAAAGAATTTAAAGAGTAACGAAGCGAAGAAATAATATCAAACAAATGATAATAAATTGGCATTAATCAACAAATTAGCATTAATCGCCAATGGAAATGTATTAATGAATTAATTAGCAATAATTCCGCAATGCTAGTATGAAAAAACTGTCTATTCGAGCCCTTTGCCGTTTCTATAGTAGAATCGTAAAATTTTCTTTATGGATCAAATGATGCGGACGTAGATACTAAATGATCGTGGAACGTGTCGGTCTGAGATATACGGCAAAACAATAAATTCCGCCGCATTGATTTTATGAAAATCCATAGCGATTTGCCCCAAAATTTCGACAGACGAAGCGTAATTGTATGAGCATTTCAGTTTATGTTTCCCCTAACACATAACGAGATATAACAGTTCCGAAACTATATTTTCTTCGTAAAGTTTTATCTTATTCTATCATACAATTCATCTTAAACAGACATCTTGTTATTTTGTTGCGATGAAAAATTATATTTTAAAGATCTCGTACTGTGGAACACGATTGAATTACTACAATATAAATAATATACGAATGAGATTAATCGTACGAGAAAAACTACGAGATAGAAGTACGTCGGATCCAATCAAGAAGACTCGACGCTGCTAAATTCAATTGAATTAATCCACGTCACGCAAGAATATCTGAGAAATCGATATATATCGAGATTATCGGAAATATCCGAGATCGGATAAACATTTTAATAACTACTGGTATAATAAAGTTTCGTACAATTATTGATTTCTTTCTCCTCCTTCTCCCCCCCCCCTCTCTCTCTCTC
>NW_012130076.1:3630702-3637769 GCF_000143395.1 Atta cephalotes
ATATATAGTATATAGTAGTAATACANNANGANATATTAACTACTATATATAATAGTACTACTATATATTTCTTCTCCTCTCCCCTCCCCTCCCTCTCTCTCTCTCTCTCTCTCTCTCTCTCTCTCTCTCTCTCTTTATTTTGTAAATCACCATTTCTCTTATTAGTTATATCATTTTGATTATATTTTTCTTATATTTCCGTTTTTATGCTATAATTTATGTATTTTATTTTATTATTTTTAGTTCGTTTTTATGTTTGTTAATTTTATGTTTGTTCTTAGAGAGTTTGTCCTAATATAATATAAAATATTTATAAACGTGCTATCTATCTATATATCTTCTCTATCTAATATATCTTGTTTATCTATAGATCTATATATCTATTTATTTCCATATTTCCCTTTTTTTTCTTTTTCCTTTAAATGCGCACGATACTTGTACCAAAGTACAGAAAAACAATAGAAGTGCCATTACATCCGCTGTTTATTATTTATGCCTTGCTTCGCGTGAGAACAATTTTATGACTAAAAACAGTTGACATACTTAACATCCGCGAATAAAACATTAAAAGTAAAACTAGCGAAAAATTTACGATACGCGTCTTCGCGTGTATGCAGCGAGCAATTGCGGATACCGTTGTGCGTTGTTGTCGTGTTCAGCAATACAAACGGACTGCCGACTCTGTCGGCATGCTCGTGATTTAATTCGGCGCATATTTTTGTGTGGCACAACTACTTCATTCGCTGAAAAAAAAAGAAGGAGAGAAAACAAATCGTATCGTGAAAAATCGATGATCGAATTTTCAATTAACCCTACTTTATACACATGGTTAAAATTATTTAATTAAAAATTATTCAAAATTGTTTGGTTTCTCTGAATGCTTGAAATGATTACTTCTGTATGCAAATATTTTCAATTTATCATAATCTCCGATTATATACAAGAATGCAATTAATGCACTGAGTAATAAATGCACTCGCAAAGATACGCTAACGTATCTTTATGTTATTTAAAAGATATACGAATCTTCTTCTTCTTGTATTTAAATCGTGTTACATCTGCTTAAACAAGCCAGCGTTTCAAAGCCCACTCGCGTCATTAGCATTCCCACCTTGCCACAGATAAATCGGACCGATCTTTCATTCGCAATAATTATCCTTACGATTAATAGAACACGGTGATCTCTACTGCGCCGTCTGAAGTCTGATGAGAAGCAGAAAACTTATAATGGTTGGCCACTCCTTTAGATTCTTCCCATGAAGCCACAGTTGGCGCGATGGTCTCCAAGGGCAGAAACTGTCTCTTGGCAATCTGCCGGACGAATCTTTAGTTCGTAACATCTTGCCACGTACTTTCCACATTTTTCCTCGCAAAACATCCATCCAATAAGAAAAATACAGAAACGCTACATATACATTTCCCAATGTGATGTTTTGACATTGTGCACGCATAATGAGTAGCGAACAAGACGCGATTGAAATAAGTTTCACAGGATGGTAGAATTTTACCTTAGCAAACAGTTGACATTGCATAATTTTAAAAAAATACGAGTGAAGAATTTGTAGCTAACATATTATTATGTATAGCAAAAAATATAAAATGTTTTTGCAGAAACTATTGTAACATACATTTCGACTGCACTAGGTTTTAAGCTTTTAATGAGATTATATCTTAATTGAAGTATGGAACAAGCAGCAAACGGCTATTCGAGAAATATTGTCATACAATCGGACTGTGTTTCCAATTGTATAATAAATCTTTCGTGGACTATTACAGGGTATCTGTGTGATAAGTCGTTATTGCTGGCAATTAGTTGTCTTGTTCTCCAATGTAATTTGCTTCAGGTGTGCGTGAATACATATTTCCAAAGGTATAGATAGGGAAGGGCTGCGATAGGATTCGATAACCAGAAGGCTGTGCACATGCGACATACACCAAAGTTGAGTGGGACATCATTATAAGTGGCTTGTAGATTGCTGAATTGCTTGTAGGTTGGCCGCAAATGCGGCTGCAGAACGTCCTAAAAGGACCGACAAAGAGAGATACGAGAAAATTTGTTGGTAGAGAGATGCATCATACGGAAACATCAGAGAGAAATTAACTTCGTGCTATCACCTTTGTAGAAAATGTTTGCATACGATGTAAAATGTTTGAGGAATTTATCCTTAAAGTAGATAGAATTTGTATAACTGTTTATTAATAGGTAAAATCATATGTGTTAAGTTGTAAATGTATGCTCCTCAGTTTGCTTTGAAACAAAGAGTAAAATGAAACAAAAGTGTTAAAGTTTATATGTGGTAAGCATTAGAGATAAGTAGACAACATACAATACTGTATGAAAAAGTTGGTGTAAACGAAAAAAACAATTTTACTAAAGTACCTAAAAATTTAAATCTGAAAAAAGAATTTTGTTGGACTATTAAAATAATTGTGTAAGACGCTTAAACATAATAAGCAAATGCCGTAAAAAGTTTCGATATTATAAAAATTTAACACGTCCTACATAATATAATATTTTATAATAATCCAACAAATTGTTTTCAGAAATTTAGCTAACTAAATTTTTAGATACTTCAATAAAATCATATTTTTTTCGAATAAAAGATTAATATCGCTCACGGTATTATTTTACATATTATTTTATTATATAGAGCTGCTTGGCTGTTATGGCACTTAATCTCAGGCTTTATAGCGCCAGTGTTTGATATGCTTCTGCATATAGATCTATCGATAAATTTACTAGAACACGCAAATAATTAAATCGAGGACGTTCGTGTTAGTTTGCGTACAGGAAATTGAGCATTTCGCTTCACGGAATTAAAGTGCTGTATCGCGCTCGATGTCACATTCAAAATCATTTTCGATGACATTGGCTTAATACTTGCGCGGATTTTTGTTGGGAAATGGATGCCGATCTCCATCAGCAAATTACAACGTACTGTGAACAAATATACGAGAATTTTTTTAAAGAAAAGCTTAATCGAACCGAATGGAAAAAAGTGTAATCGAGCGAAAGCATCGACATAATGGATGAATACAACATATTGGATCAAATAACAAGTATCGATAATCCAAATTTCAACTAATCTCAATTTTTACAGCTATTTAAGCCTAAAATACCGCTTTTTTAATTTTGCAGAGTAATTTAATTGCAGAAATTTAATAAAAGCACATATAAAATTAATCTATTTACTTTCTTTTTTATAAAATGGGATTATCTTTACAAAAGTAAAATAAAGAAATATAAAGAATTTTCATTTAGCAAAATACAACGTTGCAGAGCGCAAATATCGCTCTTGATATCAAGGGCGTCCATCCGGATAACCAAACGGTTGTCATCACCGTCGCATCTGCTTCAGCGTATCTTGAATGTACTCGACACCATGTGCACTCGTTACACGCTGCAATGTAGGAAACAACAATTTCTCCGAATCATTGTCTCGGGGCGACAATGATCGATGAACTATACGACGAGGACAATGTGCTAGGGGAATAGGGCTGCCACCGACTGTAGCTACATTATGTATTGCACAGTATCGCGTACGCAGCGTGAACTATACAGAATTAATACCATCTTTTGTTGAAGAGTGCTAATCTAGTGTTTAAATTCATTGTTTTTGTACACTCATTAAATTTAGTATTTTCAAAATTAAACATTATACCACAAAATTTAAAAAACAAGTAAAAAATACGATGTATATGTCAAGTGTAAAATACCAAGTATATATGCAGTGTACGTAAAAAGTGTATGTAAAAAATTTGTTATACAAATAATGTTATTTTATTATATAAAGATACACTATTTTAATCCAAAAAAAGGTGTTTTAAAATCATATATAATATAAAAATTTAAACTTTCAAAGTAGTTTTAAATATAAGTTGTTATACACAAAATGTTTTACAAAATAAATCTAAACAACTTTGAAAAATATTTTCCAAAATGTACGAAAAAGCCTTGATCACATTTTATTGTTCTCGAACAAATTTGATACCAATATGGAGATAGTGCGTGAACAGAAGGTAGATACTTATATAGTGCCTTGTGCCATTTTGAGCTCTTGTATAGTACTCGGAACTGTCATTAGGCTAATTATGTACTGCTCATACAGTTGGTGTCTGCAGAGACACCAACGTGAACGGTCTACAGAGAATCTAATAGGAATCGCGCCATATGATTTCGCAATAGCTCACGGCAGTGACACAAATTCCGTATCCTGCTTCTCTTCATTATGCACATATGATTTGTAGCAACGCGATTTTTTAGGTAATAATTCCCGCAATTTGCTGGCACAAATTGTTTTTACTTCCGAATGAACATTTCGTTTTTGCAAAACATATGAAGTGTTCTATCGCGTGATATGTTCTATCGCGTTTCTTACTGAGAGAAAAACAGATAAGTTTAACACGAATTCTAATTAATTTTTCTTATACATTTGATGTGTCACGATTATATCACTTTTACTCAAAAATATAAACTATATATACAAGATACAATTATGTATAAATCCAAATATGTAATAAGTGTCTTTACCACATGCGTGTGATTTAATTTCCCATGTAAACATAAAAATATTACATCGCATACAAAAATAAATTTACACTCTAATACGTATAGTATTATTTTTTACGGAAAGCTAAATCATATATATATAAACATTTATAGTGCACACTTTGTTTTGCAATGTAATCGAACATATATTTATTATAAATATAAGAATCATATTTATATAAATGCTCCTGGAATGATTTTACAATTGTTTGTCTTCTAGGATGAGCGCTATTCTTATCGTTCTTATCTCGTACGCATCACAAATTACATGCACCACGTATGTAACATTTATCAATGAGAACAACTGCTCGTTAATCGCGAGTTTGTCCGCTTGAATGGTGATCAATCGGAGAGTTCTTACAACGCGTTTTATGTAGGCCCGCGTGCGTATACGCACACCAATCATACCAGTATCTCACGTTTGTCGAGTAACGAACGAGTCGATCTTAAGTCGAGATATTACTTTTATAAATGAGTCAGGATGAATACCACCGGGAGATACGAAAGTCGCGACATAAACGACATTAATTATTATCTTTGCCCGACGAGACTTATTCAAGAAATTTCGTTTTGCAAAGCGGAGGACGACATATTTTTGCATATCCTGCACAAAACTTAAAGCAGCTTCCGCAAGATTCATTAGCTGTTACCGCCAGCGGATTAATTAGCTCTCGGAAGATCAATAGACTGTTATTTATGTTCTCATAAAAGCGGCGCATCTCAAGAAAAAGTATAATTATTATACTTTTTAAATTAAGTAATTATTACACTCCTTATATTAATTAAAAAGAAGCAATCATTATTACTAAATTATTGCTAATTTATTTAAATATATAATATTGATTTTCCTTTTAAAAAAAAAAGTATAACAAAATTACTTACATTATGATGCGATAATATAATTTTATCTAATTACGTTGAGCACTTTTGATTGACCCGCGAGTAACCCCCATCTCTTACTCTTGACTCGATTGTTTTTTCAATGAAATTGAAAATGCATGCAAATGCGCCTCCAAAACGAGGGCGAAATTCCTTTTTCTTTCTAGCACCTCGACACTGATTTCAATATTAATTCGAAGGAAGGGCTGCGCAGAAGTTTCCAAACGCATTACTTTGCATACGGATCGGCAGTGAATCGGAATAGAAATCGTCGGCATACATTCAACGTGGCGCGCCGAGTTCTCTCAGTATAAACGCAAGAAAGTTTTAATTGCTTCTACTGTGCAACACACCAAAAGTACGCACGTGTCTAATATGGCTTCGACATCGAGCAAGCGTCGCGGTATTGTATCGCATGTCTGAATTCACATTGCGCAGGAGATTACATTTCAACAAAATGTAAAATAATAATCTCTAAATCGTCAAATATGACAGCAAAACTTTCTCGTTGCAATAGAAAATTGAGATCTAAAAGGTTATAAGCGTCATATGCACAGTTTATTTGTAAACGTTTCAAATGTAGTTATTCTGTCTAATTAAGCTTTACAAGCTCGCTTAAATCGGTAGCAACGGAGATTTAATTAAGCAAATAGAATTATTCGCAATGATCGAATATGCATAACGAGAATGTCTTCGTAAAAGATGAAATCGTCTCTTTCTAGAAGTAAACATTTAACTGGAAGCTTTCCAAACGATGTACTCTGTCGGGAAAATTGAGAATTTACGTACTTCTGCAAGTAACTGGCGATGACACTAAGCTTTCACACGCTTGCAAAGATCAATGACAAGAAGATTAACGCAATTCCTGCTTAATGCATGCTACATGTGTAAACTATAATACCTTAATTTATGCACAGTACTTTTTTAAGTAAAAACATTCGCTTTTCTCAATCGTTACAGTAATTATTAAACCATTATATAGAAATTACTTTGTTAACATTATAAAATTACTTTATTAATAATATTATATCACAATTCTTCATATATTAAATTACATGCGTAAATAATCGCGTTTATAATACGATTTTAGTTTGTAAAATGTTATTAAATGTTATAAAATGTTATTAAATGTAATTTATGTGTATTTACAGTATAAACTTTGTAAGCCTTGAGTACTCGCAGCACTTGAAAATACACGTTTGCAGCTTTACTCGCGTTATTACGTTTCATTGCAGTAAAAGTGCAACTGAAATTCATCTCAGTCATGAGAAAATGACTATTGATCCTTGCTACCTCATGAAAGTTTGAAGGATCCACTATACCCTTCTTCAACTACGATATAGTCCATGTAATTAAATTTTCACGATTCGATCGTTCATCCAGTTCCGCTTCACCTCGTGTTAATGTTTCACGGAAACATATCGCAATGTTGACAATTTTACATCGTTTTTTTACCGAGAAGCAGAAATAAAGACAAAAAGAGGAATAGAGAGAGAGAGAGAGAGAGAGAGAGAGAGAGAGAGAGAGAGAGAGAGAGACGACGACGACGGACGAGAGAGTAAGACGACGTACTACCTTACTTACTACTACGTACTACGTACGTAACGTAGGTACTACGTAGTAACGTAACGGTAACGTA
>NW_012130076.1:3637818-3642800 GCF_000143395.1 Atta cephalotes
GAGAGAGAGAGAGAGACGCGTACCGAGGCGATGGAAATCGAGCACCTACTTTACATTCGCCATTCGAAACTGGATCAGATACAGGACGATTTAGGTAAACGTCTCGCTTGAATCCACGCTTTCTCGGAAAATACTCAAACTTCCTGTTGTCCCTTTTCTGTTATGGATTTGACGTGCGTGATAAAGCCTTCTTAACTGCAACAGTACATCACTTATGTATATGTCACAGATATTTACCGTAGATAAACGAATTTTTGGAAACAGATATCACTCCCTTCAGTAAATACCAATTAAAAATAATTAACATTATAATTTCACATTCAATAACGTAACTGTTACAATGGCATATTATATTATTGAGTATGGAATTATAATATATGATAATATGTTACTTTTAGTTAATATTTATAATTATTGAGCTTGTTAAAAAATGACGAAAAAATGAGATTTTCGAGTTATTATGAATGAGTTAGAAACATTACCTTTTCTATTAAAAGCGAACTAATTGAACTTATTAAACATTATCAAACATTACAATTCCAAAAAGATGACTTTAAAAAATTATCAAAATCATTAAAAAGAATAGTTTTTTAAAAATTGTAAAACGAAAATGACATTTGATGATGTTAAGAATATATATTTTTTTATTATTATTTAATTAGTCAATAACTTCCTGTTAAGTTAAAAAAAATAGTTTTTCCTTTTTTGAGAAATTAATTTTTCAAGTTATATCACTTTTGAAGTAAGGAAGCGATATCAGTTTTAGCACAGACAAAAAGATTTTTTCTATACCTAAAATTGCTGTTGTGAAAACTATGACTTGCGATCATTAAACAATATCCTTTTTTGTATCGCGATCAATATAAGCAAATACGCGGTAAACTCGCAGAGAATTAAGTAAACGCTAGACGTATGTATGATTGTCGATAGCGGAATAGAAAGTGCGAAGGCACCCTCTCAAGATTCTAACGATAGATTTCGCGAAGTGAATTATTACATTTGTAGGAAGTACAGTATACAATTATCGCTCTGGGCGACTTGACTGTTTCATTGTATTCTTTTTATATCCACTATTTTGTATCTATCATTTGAATCAGTGCCATCAATCAAAAATATTCGTACGCTCGAGGCTTTTATGTATACGAGCACGCTGAGTTACACGCATTTTATTTACGATAAATTATGCACAATTATTATAAATGATGCACAGTAATTATTTCTGTCGATTTAATGTTTTTATAAATTCATATTCTATTATTAATATTAAAATTAATATTAGAAATATTTCATTTTTTTTATACATATAAATGTCATGATCATCGGGGGATTTTTACATACCAATTAAAATCATTATTATCAACAACATTATATATTACAGTAAATGTTATCTTTTATTGATTGTTTTTTATTTTATTGGCATTTGAGAACATTTTGGATATTTACTGATAATTTTCAAAAAATAAGTAAAAATCGAACAAGTATTAAATAGAATAAACATTAAGTATTTAATTTATATTATGATAATATTCTTTGAAATAATATTTCTTTTAAAAAGTTTTAATTAATATAACTTTCTATTGCAAGTTTTTAATGGCATACTGTATATTTAAAATTTGTAAAGAATGATTTTTTAAGAAAAAAAAGGAAACAATATCCATTTTAGTGAAATGTAAGCATGAAAGCAGCCTCGGTGATTATTAATCCCAGATTAATAAAGCCATTATATAAATAATAAAATTAACTTTGTTATACACATTTGCAATAAAATAAATGTGTGTAAATTGATAATTACATTGTCAGATATAATTCCAAACACAAATTTATTCTCTAGCTTACAACATTTCTAATAGTTTACTACTTTTTTCCCAGAAAACAGGTGAGATATCATGCGACATAAGTAAAATAAAAAAGAAAGAGGCGAGTTGCTTCATCCAGCGCAGCCGGGCGGAAAATAGCTAATATTCTAAGACATCGGTGACATCGCAAGCGAGATGGGGCCTTCAACTGACAGCTCATGTGTGTGTGTGTGTGTGTGTGTGTGTGTGTACTCAGGAGCAAGTTGTTTTCTTCTCTCTCAATTCCCTCTACTTGTTTTCTCTGCTTGGTTGTGAAAGCTCCGAAATTTACCAACAATAAAAGACGGCAATGCTAGTTGTGAGCCCGTTCTGACATTTCAATCTGATTCAAGCCTACGAAATAAGAAAAGAGGAGCATCAGCGTCTCTTTCTTCATAACATCGCTGCCTACAATAGAACCTCGGATCAGAGCATAAAGATATATATCCTGACGAACTTTTTCTCGGCAAACTTGAAAATTTCCTCATCGCAAAGAAATATGATGAAATTAATCAGAGGTTGTACAAGAAGTAAATCTACAGAAAACGAATATACCACATATTTTTAATTCGTTGCAGTGAAGCTACACACATATATAATTATGCGTCAATAATAAATTAGAAATGGAATAATTCATAGGATATTGTCTAATTAATATATAAGAGAGAAGTTATGTTTAAATCACGTTTAAAATGTTAGTCTAAATCATATGTTATCAATATTTTATATTATTATTTAAGTAATATTATAATAAAAATATGATACAAATGAGAAATGAGTAATATAGACTAAAATTTGAAAGATTACATCTTGTTTTGCATGCTAATAATATTTAAAAAAATCGGATATAATTGATGTTATTTTTTTATCAATTGTATTTATTATATATTCACAGCTAATAATAATGCAATCTTGCAATATTTTATTCTAAATTTTTATATTTTCATAAAAGAGAGATTTATTATATTGTAGAATATTTTATATTGATTATGTACAGGAAGAGGAAGAGAGAGAAGATGTCGAATTGCTAATTTTTCTAATTGTAAACTAATAATAGGTACATAGATTAATTTACACAAGTTTATAGAAATTGACAACTTTCAGCCAATCAGCAGTATGAGTAAATAATAAAATGATGTCGGTCGGTGATATAATTTAAAGGAAGATATAGAGCGATGTGTGTGTTGATGAATTTTAGTTAACTGGTGAGTTTGTTGATTCATTAGAGAATTACATTGGTATATTTTATTACAGAAGTATTATAGCATACAATCCGACTTTCTGTCTTTATCTTTTTAAAAAAAGTAAATTTTAAATAAAGGCCTCCCATGGATAAATCAATCTTAAGTTATATGTTAAGATATAAATGTTAAAATTGATCATAATTATCTGTTTTAAAAAAGAGAATAAAATAATAATCATCATTGAAATATAACATAAAATCGCCATTTAAAGTAATATTATATTTAATATTATATATAATATATAAATTTAATATTATATATAAATTTTCTACATTATGTATCTCAGTTTTTGTGTACTAATTGAAATCGCTGATTTATTTTAATCATATTTCTCAAATTATTGTTTGGCTAGTGAAAATGAAAATGTAATGTTCGTAAATTACGTCCGCTTAATATTGTGCATCATGAAATATTTATTGACATTTCGTAACAAAATACATGCTTTTGCATTAATATATTAATTACTTTATTCTAGCTTTAAACGTGCACACAATGTAAAGCTATATTAATATGAAATGTTATGTATTTTTGGAAGCTATGATAATTACCATAAATTGACAAAATAGAATTCAAAATAAAATAACTTTTATTTACAATAATATGCTTTTATGGACAATATTGTTAAAATCGTTATAAATCAGACGAATTTCGTCAATATTTATTTATGAATTATCAATTGATATTGACTATGTCTCACTAATATAGAATAAATGATATTTTTGATAATTGTTTATTATTGATTTCAATATGAAAAATTATGTAAAAACATACATATATAAACATATTTCGAAACTGAAAAATGCGTGAAACTATTCTCACTTATATATAATTATATCGCTATAATTGCTGTTTTAATGATGTTTTTATGATGCAAATATTAAAATATGTACATAATAACAACTTTTTGTATTGACAATTATCATTTAATCGATTATCACGCGTACTACGCATAAATTTTATTCATTATTTATTTATTTATTTATTATTTACCGAATAAATTTTTACTTCTATCATTTAAAAAAGTAATTGTAATATGATATTTTGCAATCTAAATAGTTGCAATATCATTAAGAATAATTATTAGGAATAATTTCTATAGCTCGACGATACCTTCACGAATTATGGTATCCTAAGTCCCAAGAGCAAATTCTAGGCTTACAGCCAGATCGGCAGGTGAGGTAATGGCGTTATACCGAGTTTACTCTCGTACTTTAGAGTTCTGTAATTCGCAATTGAGACATCGGAGTACTAGCTTATTCCCTAAAGTGCCCGTACCTCATCTACTGGTACACTGAGTTTACTCTTGTACTTTGGAAATCCATGAATTTGTGATATGGTCAATGGAATGGTACCATCTTGTACACTATGAAGATCACGCTCATAAAGTTGAGATTATTACTACACTTCTGCGTAATAAAATAAAATATTGAATACCAAACGTCTACAATGGTGAATTAAACCTATACTTATATTTTCAACATTATTTGATTATAAAACAGTTTAAATAATCACACTCAGAATTAATAACCAATACAGATTATAAAAATTAGTTTATACTTTATAACGGTCTTTGCTAAATGAAGTTTTGATAAATGAAGCTATGATTTTCATTGATGTCGCCATCACTGGAAGTTATTCCAGTATATTTACCAGTATTTTCGATTTATATATAACCGTCTAGTAGTGCCGACGAATGAGCTCGATATTTCCGTTTGTACTGAAACGGGACCAAGAATGACAGACAGAAGCAGAGAGAAAAGCGACCAGCAGGTAGGAAGAGAAATGGGGTAGAGGAAGAAGCGGAAGTTAGGCGTTTTCTGACGAGTCGCATTGCTGAGTATAATGCCATTATACTTGCCTCACGCGCGCGCGCGCGCGCGCGCACACACACACACACACACAC
>NW_012130076.1:3644229-3657119 GCF_000143395.1 Atta cephalotes
GAGAGAGAGAGAGGGGAATATTTTAGAGTTAAAACAATTTTAGTGATAGAAGTTTAGAAAAACGTTTAATTTTGAATTTAATCATTTTATCTGATCAAGGTAAATATAAATTGTGACATGTTGAATTATATCAATATAATAAATTATTCCGGATTTGTAATAATTTCGTAGGATATTAAAATCATCACAGTTTAAAAGAAATGATTTTTCGAAAGTTGTGAAACGAAAATGATATTATATAAAAATAATATTCAATCGTGTTTTTGAGGGATATGTTCTTTTTATCGATATGATTAGTCAAACATTTTTTATTAAGTTGAAAAATAGTTTTTCTTTTTTTAAAAATGTATTTTTTGTTACTTATGAAGTAGAGGAATAATATAAAGTTTTTTTTGCAATTTATACATATGTCGTCTACCGAGGATAGGATTCTTAAAATGATATGAAGTACTATCGTAGACAATCCCTATCAGCTTGAAGCATGATGCTCTATAGGAAGCACTTTATACATGCCGACGTCCAATTACGTTTCACCGGATATAAATCATCGGAAATATTGCATTCGTCGACGGTACCGTTTGTTGAACCATATATTTATAGCGCGTATTACATAACGATAGCTTTAAAGCAATACATATATTTATATGCTATCAACATCAACACTTTTATATATACATGTACACATTTTTATATATTTTTATATATGCCTAATAAATATTACATCAAATAATAAAATATTACAAAATTGTCGATTAAAATTTACATTATTATATCTTAACCATTTCGAAATTTATTCCATACAGTTTTTTATTCCTCTAAATTTTTGCTTCAATAAAAATTCATTATGTAACTTTTTCAACATTTTATATTTATTTATATTAAAATTATTTGAATTGATTTATTCGTGAAACTGTAAACAGTACAAAATCATTAACACAAAAGCTTACAGTAATATTGTTACTACATACTATAACAATATTTTTGGAACATTGCAATATTGTTGCAATATTACAACATCATCCGTGCTGGATAGATTTAATCTTTGCTGAATGAAACTGCATTGCTTCAAACCGGAACTTTGGAAATGCGGATTCGAAGTGAGATCAACGGATAACTTGTATTGTTAACGTAACCAGTCATACACGCTACGACAAGAAGAATGCCTTTTTCCGTATATGTATGTACATCAGGCGTCGATTGGTTTAAATCACGATATAAGATACAACTCGCGACTCGCTAACGTGCAGCCGCGCACGGTCATCGGCGGCGTTGGCGGTCCGCAAATTACAGACTTCGTTAGAATCCCCGTTATCTCGATGCCTCATCTCGCGCCGCGAGAATTATAAAAACAATTCAGATTTATACCTTACGGCTTATCACGCCGGAGAAAGTTATCTACGTGTGCACGGCACGAGTGCCGACCAAGCGCGCCGTTACTTCGTTCGTTCTTCGTTGCGGAAACGGGGTATCCGATAAATCTCGGCGAAGAATGGTTTTGTTTCCACTAAAGATTACAGACGCTCGATAAAAAGTCATTCTACGGGAGAAAATCGAGGGGGTCCCGATTATCGTGAGAACGAAATTGTGCGCGCATCTCTCCGTAATAGTAGTTACTTTACCCGTCGACGTCCATGATTTCTCATTGAACCGTACATTAAGGATAATGCCGAGAGCGACTGAAATCACGTTGAACGATAGAAAAGTTATGATTCTCTGATCGCAGGAAGTTAATGCGATAATATACGGAAAAGTTTCTTTCTTTTTTCCCATGTTCGCACAGTGCTTCTAATTTCAATGTTTGCTTTTCTGTTTTCATCGTTTTTTTTTCCTCGTTAATACATTAAAGTTTACACGATATGAACGTATTTTTTTGGCGTTGTTAATGTGCAAGATAATTGACCTTAAAAAACATAGGGAATAGAAAAAATATGATGAGGATTTATTTATTAAAGTCATAACGTTAAATTATACTCAATTTAAGGTATTTTTAATCATTAAAAATTATTTAAAAGTTATTTTTAATTTAATTGGAATTAAATAATTTACTAAAATTATGGAATTAACTAAAAAACTGGAATGAAACTCAAAAAATGTTAAATTTGATGTAAATTTAGTTTATTATTTATTAATTTCATTACGTTAATGTATTGTTTAAAATTAAATTATTCAATTTGAAATTAATCGATTTATCTTTTGATACATAGAAGTTAAAAATAACAAAATAGCATTTAACTCAAAATATTGAGTTACTATTGTTCCTTTGATATATACAATTCAAAATAAAATTCTACTATAATTTTGTAATTTTGTATATAGTAGTAAGAAATATTTGAAATATCCATAAATATACAAAATACATATGCATGCTGTGTGTTAATATTTATATTTTATGTTTTTACAGCCGTCACCTATTATAGAAACATTACCAAACGACGCCACCTGTCGTTGTTCATGAAAAAAATAAAATTTTAACATTTATGCATAACATTGTACTGTATAATACATGTATTAAAAATACATGACATATGGAAGTGTAAATAAGATTTTAAATAAATTTAACGCAGACTATAAATTGTCTAAAATAGACCTTTTAGCAGCCTTACGCCATAAAGTCATCCGAGTAATTGGTAACCATAAACGGAGTTCTAATTGTCCCTTTGAATCACGACAATTATTATAACTGTATATATGCCGTCGAGTAGTACTCGTACATACAAATTGCGCATATGCGTACATGTTTCGAGAGATATCGCTGCGGCTTGTTGCATTACTGAGAAACGCCTGCCGACAAGTGACTTTAATCTGGATCTAACGCGACAGATACTTACGTGTGTCAACTTTTATAAAATGTCGTGTGGCGTCATTCAAACGTTCAACCGAGATATGACATAAGCGTAATAAGCGCGGCCTTAATTCGCTTGGTCAGCATCCGAGTTATGATGAGAGACTTATCTACGCGAGCAAGCACGCAACTTTGAAGTTGATCTCGCGATTCACGTACGGTAAGCAGTGCACGATATGAGGAAGAAATGCAAGAGGAACACACGATGAATAAGAACCACGAGCTAAAGAAAAGATCTAGACTGCGCTCAATCGCGGGCAAGTCGTAACGCGAGTACGTGCATCATGACGCGGTGTACATGTATGCGGATACGTGCGCGCGGAATGTGAGTCTGAAATATTATATGCCCTGCAACCGGCAGAACCGGCAGTACTGACAGTACCGCGATGTGTGGAATAGGAGGTGGATCGGGGATGTGGATGAGGATGAAGGGGACAGCCGGACAGCCCACGCGCCTCAATAACGATCACGATGAGCCCGTTGCCGTGCGCCACTCTAGCCCCGAGCAACGAATACGAAGACAATGGCCGTAAATACTGGATGCGAGATGCTCGTCATCATACAGAGAAGCGAAACATAATTCACAATGGATGTATCTCTTTTAAATCGTGCGAAAGCGTAAAAGCTCATCGTGCGCCCGGCCGGCCTGCAGCGTTCGCTGATGCGCTATCACAGAACTGAACTTTGCCCGTTTCACCGGCTGCGCGATCGAACGTGACTTTTCCGCGGGCATACGTGAAGGCGAGGGATATCTCGGATAGACGAGAGATGTGCGACAGGAACGGTCAGAAACCGCGTGGTTTCTGTTCGGACAGAACACCGTGATTAAATGCCATGTCGATTTCCCTGTAGACAGGCGTTTCTATTCAACATTCGAGAATTTGAATACATTCGTGTCTCCGAAAATGCCGTGCCGGCTTGCGGCTTTAAATTCCTTTGATGGATTTCTCGGATGGATCCATTTCCTTTGACGTAAAGGTACATGACAATTAATGCTACATTCTATACGTCGGCTAATTCTTACTTCATTTGCTAGTTTGCAAATGAGATAGGCAACGTAACGAATTTAGATTTTGATAGCATCAATCTAGAGAAACTGACAGGAATAGTGATAAGTAATACTTGATATAATCAAGTTTTCCAATGCATTAACGGTAATGTTATTTAAAATTAGCTATTTAGCGGATGATTATCTTAAAGTTGCCTCGCGCGTAAACTCGTACAATTGTCCTACTTGTCATGGTCATTAAAATCCCATTAGGAATACGAATTTTCAGGAATGCACCTGGTTTACGGCGCAAAATTGGAGTAATCAACGTGATTATATTAGTTGTATAATCTACACGACGTTCATTCTCCTTCACCTATTCATGTAATTCGAATGAGTCTGTCAAACAACTCGACGAATCGCGCCGAAAATCACTCCACTACATTCATTTTTAACTCATTAACGGTTTGGCTTAAGAAAATCTTCGTAGCGCTTTGATACGCTATCTCCTCCTTTCAACACGTTAATAAGGCTGTCGACTACGCGTCTGGTAATCCCGAAGATTAATTACGTTATAAGTTACGAAGGTCCAGGTTAGCATCCTACAGCCTATTCTAGCTATTCCGCGGTGGCTAACTGCGAAATAATCATACGTTCGAGTATTCTCGCGCGAACCTAACCTCGCGTGAACTCGCTTGATGGTCTGAAAGGACGTAAAATTTGACCAGGCTGACAGACAGAGTCAGGATACAGACAGCATATCTGCTCTTTTTCTAAGCGCTCCACTGGAATACCGAATCCTACGGCGACGAACACACTACATTACCTGAAACAAAGGAAAGTCGCCACTGAATGTGCGAACGTGAAAAGTGTCTGTCTTCCAGAATACACCGTTTTGTTCCTGGTTTTCGTCGCGTCGTTTCAGCGCTTTCACTCCGCGAATGCAAGACTTCGTGAATAGCATTGTTCGGTTTCCATCCTTCTTGTCCCCCTCCCTCTCTCTCTCTCTCTTTCTCTCCTTCATCCGAGCACGTCGGCAGAAATTATAGAAATCTGCAAATAGAATCGCGGAGCCAGTCGAATACACTTAAACAAACACGCCTACATTGTGCCTAAACGAGTCAAGCCGAGTTTAAATGGATTCCATGTGCTCGCTCGGCTTCGGACTTTCGACATCAATGTATGTATATGTTCGCGCGTATCTTGATGATGCTCGTTTTTTACGCTGGCATGTCGATTCGGCTCGTCCGCATTTCCATCGTAATAATCCTAGCACGACAGACACAGGGCGTTAAATGCATGGTCGCTGTGCTTACGGCGCGTCAAGAGAAAACAAGAAAAAAAAGAAGTTTCATTCATGGTAGACGAGAACTGCTAGCCAAACTGCAATTCTAACGCGAGCCCGACAAATGCTCGACTCGGGCTCACAGCGAAACCGTCGAGGGTAACGTGTGAGCGAATATCGCGCTCATTCACATCCGTAAAATTGAATAAAACCAACCGCGAGGTGATGAAAGAACGTCACTATGAGAAAACCAAGTGTCGGCTTCTCGTCTCTCGGAGCAACGACTCATCATCGCGGACAACGTTATTTATTAACGCGCTAAACGCGCCTGGCCTCCAAGCGCGAGATTTTTCACCGTTATCGACGTTCATCACCGGTCCGGGACCGGTCACGACCGTGGAGCGAGAACAAAGGTGCGCTTTCCGTTATCCGCAAGCGCTGTGGCCCGCCAACGGACGTGATTACGACTTGCGTACGGCTTAAGACATCAACCTATTCTCGAGACTCTCGCAGTCTCGCCTCGCGCTTTATCTCCCAGCTCGAATCCATTCGTCATTCGGGCTGTGGACACAGTTCCGCGGATGCACCGACAAACGATGCCATTAACTCCGCTAAAAATGGCGGTAACCTAAAAATAAGAGGCGACGGTGATTTGCACCTGCAATCGCTGGGTCCTCGTGCGCTCAAAATAAATATACGTCACCTCGCGAAATAAAGTTCACGACTTGTTGACGATGAAATGTCTATTATCTTGAATAGGACTGCCACTTCCCGTAAAATGAACGGACGGTTAAGTCATCGTTATTCTCTGTAGCCTGAAGCTCTTGCGTCTCGTAAGAATCGCGTAATATTGTCCTTGCAAATACAAATAGTAGTTAGTTCGAAGTAATTTAGTCACGATGTTGTCAGTGCGATTATATACTCGTAAGAAAATACATTACTTATAGTCTTGACCTCTTCGCGCTTCGTAAGTGAGTTTTCTCGCAATTCGTAGACACACGTTTCTTTCTTATGCCAAAAATAACTATAAAACGCTACACTGCGAATCTAAGTGTGTAAAACGTGACTTTAATATGATATGTGTGATTTAAGGTGCGGTCCATTATTAATACTTCGAATGCTCCGAAGCATTTGATTGACCAATCAGAGAATGCTTCAAAGCATTTGTTCAAAGCATATATTACACGTATAAATGCGTAAATTCATTTTTGTATACAGTATAATATATTATTTTCACTTAAAAACCTAATTATCCACATATATTAAAGTCGCTTTTTACTTAAATTTACAGTGTACATTTCTCACGTTTTTCACAAGTAATAAAATTTCTTCTGGCAATAAGAATAATAAATAGTAACGCAAAACATTCGTGAAGTAGCCCGGCAATGATAATAGGTGTAAATTTCATCTGATTCTGCTAAGAACAATGGAAGATCCCGATGTGATTACGAGAGCTCAGTTGCCGCTTGCATTTCGCGAGTGGCAGAATTGCTGCACAGGAAAACGCGCAAAAAGGCACGACCATGGAAGAGGTGGGAACATTAGGATTTATTTGTATGGTGGCAGTTATGAGCAACTGCACATACCTTCCCGCGGCGCGCGTTATTATACCGAAATTTCTGGACCATCGCCAACTTGGAAAAATATGCAAAAGACATGTTCCATCATAATAATCGGGATTATACCGCTCGGCTATTACCAACTGCATACCGATTTCTTATATGTATAGTTAGTTGGTAATGCGGAAGTCTACAGAGTCTCTCTACAGAGAATATGCTAAACTTTTATTTAAAAAAGAAAGGCAGTGAACAGCAATGTTTACCGATAAGAATGCTTCGCAAAATCTCGCATATAAGCGTTAAACGTATTGAACAAATTCATAGATGTTGGGAAAAGCTGCCAACATTTGCATTTATCAGATCATAACGGCGTATAGATTAAGATCCGCACAGCTCGCGGTAGAATAGAACTACAGTTTTTAGATGAAAATTACTACACCTGTCTGTAATCTAGTTGCTTAAACAAGTGAATCGTGAAATAAAAAGGATATTGAAGTAAATAGAACAACGCCTAAAAAATCAGACTCCTTGTACCTTTTGAGAAAAAAAAAGTAATAAGTATGATACGATTGGCAAATTATATACACAACATCATAATTATGTACGTCTAGACATTCCACGTAAATGCTCTGTTTGGTTTACTAATTATAGAACAGGAATAAGTAGCGCTTGCGGCAGTAAGAAAACGAATTAATGTTGCATATCAGAAAACAAGCACTGGAGAAATGAAGGCACCCGACCCTTTATTTTCTATGGCATATTCATTTCTGGTACTTTCACGCGCCGAGGCGTGGCATTATTCTGTGGAAAAGCAAAGAAGGCGAAGAGGTTCCGCGAAAGGCAGCGGTAATCACGGAAATGATCATAATTTTAACGATGAGACTCACAGGATCTTGAAATTTCTATGGCAAGAACGACCATTCCGTAGACGAAGAAAGAAGCGACCAACAAGGAGCATTAAAGGGTGCAATTCGGGAGGAAAGAAGAAACGAAGAAAGAGAACAATAAAATACTAAGATACAATAGAAGGACAAGGATAAGAAAATGTTGCAACGAAAAATTAATTATATTACGTGGCAACTAATTACAGACTCGCGTTTGAAACGACGAGCGCTCGGAAATGAGGTAGAGTTACAGCAAACAGTGAAATATTCACGTAGGCCGAGTATTAATTTGAACGCTTTGAAAAAATTAGCTTATCTCTCATAATTTCTCGTTTTTCCAAGAAAGTGTTTCCCATTTACCTTAGAATCAATATAAAATACACTATCTTTATCCTCTGGAAGGGACCTGCTTTATTCTGAAAATGACTGAGCATTGAGCAGAAAATTATTAGAAGAATACGTTTGAAGAGAAGAATTATAATTGCATGAGGAGCGCCATGCTGATATTATGATACGGTAGAGTAAATCGGAAATATACAACTAATTGTACTAAGGATGCCATGATATGTCCGCAATATGTCGGACGTAATTAGAAATGGTGACGCATTAAAAGCGATAATTTGCTGCAAATTGTGCTGCATTGTCAGCGCAAAGCGAGAGCGTTGCACCGGAATTATTTCTATTTCTGCCTTCAACCAAAATCTCGAATGTTAATGCGAATGTAAGACCGAGGATATAGATAACGAGGATGTAGAGAGCGCCACAAAATTGCGATATTCCGCCATTATTAATCCGTTACGAGGCGGTCACGTCACGTACGGTCATTATGACGAAACCGAAAAGCCGTTACAATCGTATGATTGGTACAGCGAAATTCGTCGCGGTGAATGACGCCCGGCGTGTCGCCCGGGCGTGATTCGGTAGTACGGTCGAACAAAAATCGTCTGGTTCTTGCAGTGTACATTTATCAAGATCAAAGATTCAAGGGACAAGATGAATTCCTCGGAGGGAACGTGGCCGGTGGGCCCGCCGGACGTCGATGTCTACGGAAGACTAACGACTTTCAGCGAATAACTGCCACCCGGCGTGAACGTGTTTCGCGTATATATACCAATTTCGCGGAAACCGTCATGCTTTTAAGTACATATCGATTTTTAATATCAACGTTTTTTGCGATCGTCATCAATCGTTTTTTTTTTCTGTGGAAACCGGAATACTGATTAGATTAGATCAAAGGTTGGAAAATGAATAGCCAGGTAATCATCAATCTGGCGGTAAAGTTTAAGAAACTAAATGAGAGAGAACTCGCACGCACGAGTATCATTATCTCCTTTTCCACTTCGCCGAGAAATCTATCAACAATTACGATTCTCACGCTATTCCCTGCGCGACAAACACGATCGGCGACGTCGTGAAGCATAACGGCGCGTATTCCACGCGTCGCTGCTTCCCGACCGAGCACGGAAGTCGTGTCCCATCTTCCATGTGCGCCTGATGCTTTGTTGTTCTTATTTTGGCGGACGCTCGTTAGCCACTCAACACGCAACCTAATTTCTTCTCCGCTCTCTCAACTCTCTCAGCTCACCGACCGCATGTGCATCCTTTTGCGTTTTAATCCCTTCGGATACATGCACGCGTATATACAATTATTTCGCTTTGAGAAACATACGTCTAGATGATTTACAATAAAATTTAAGAAAAAAGAGAGAAAAAGAATTTTCCAGATCTTTTCTGCTAAATCTGATCGATTAGGTGCATTTGATCCATTATACATATTAGATAAATTAACACACTAAACCAAAACTGTACGTAAATGTAATAAAATATTGAATTAGTGAAAATGGGTCCAATGAATTCTCATAATGATTTAGGTTATAAAAATATAACTAGAATTTATTGCAAAAATGCATGAATTAACTGGATTTAATTCATTGTAATATAATAACTGGATTTATTAATATAACATTAAATTGGATATTGATTAATGTGTGATCATTCATTGGAATTGGAATCAAAATTGACAAAATATTTTTCAGTACTAATACATATGTCAGTGATGTCCTTTTAATCCTAGAATACTATGGATAGGTATTTTACATACAAATGAGTGAGGTTATTAAGCGCTAAACTATATTTTCAATAGTCATTATAGAGAATCCAATCCGCCATGTTAAAAACTAGGACAAGCGAAGACAAGCTTTTAAAATTTCTGTTTTTTATACATCCTCTACGTTTGAATATTTTATGTTTGTTTCCACCAATGATAATTTAATCTTAGTATAACTTTTTTTAGTTTCAAGAATTAGAGAAAGATGAAGAGTAAATTGAACCGAGATTAAATTTAATCTACATTGATGGAAACGGGTGGTAGAGGTGAGTATTAACAGAGAGCGTGATAAGTGATTTCAATTTTTAAGTAGGTTCTTGTATTATTTTATATTTTATTTAAATGTCATGAGGACACACACACACACACACACACACACACACACACACACACACACACATAGAGAGAGAGAGATTACATCTTCCAACATCTTTAAAAATAGAATTTAATAGTGTGCTAATTCTTTCTTTCCTTTTAAATTAATAATCAGGTTATTTGTGTTTATAGGAGTGTAGAGTACAAAAATTTGTCTCTAAAAACGTAAATTATATAAAAAACTGATAAATGTTATATTAACTAAAAGTGATCTATTTTTTTTGTACAAAATTTACGTATCAATAGCAATATTGTATTATTCAATAGCAATAGCATGGGAGGCTATGATTAAACGATGTCCCCTTCATGTGAATCATGCTGAATCATACTATCGCTATCTCTCTCGAGAGCGAGGGTAATAGTATCGTATATTACGCTACAGTAATTTCGCGAGCGCGTAAAACCTTTTTACGATATTTTAATCCACTAGATTGACATCGCTTGGAGATTTGTCTCGCTTCCCTACTCGAGTCCATCGCGTTTACCCCCCGTTGGATGGACTCCGGGGACAGTGGTACCACTCGCTTGCAACGCCCCGATGATACCTACGGGATACCGTTTGGAGGGATCCCGTGGCGCGCAATTGACGATGAAATATGTACACCGTAAAAGTGGCGTCCTTTATCAGCGCGGTGGTGGCTAGCGACTGCGCAGCGCGATCTTCGTTATGCCAAGACTTTAATTTTGTCGCAATTTAGAAGGGTTATGGCCGGAATTAATTGCCCGGTGCACTTGCGCCGCATGCAAGTGTTGGTGTTATGTCGCGATCTCAAGCCGCATCCATGCTATCCGAATGTACGAAGAACGATGCATGCACATGACTGAAAACCACAGAGTCGTTCGTATCGGAGTCGTAATCCCGATTCGATTCTGCATCGTTCATGAGTTAGTACATCAACGAATATACACTTACCGCGGGTATACAAAGAAGACAGTGTTCTTTCAGTGAGTGTTGTTCGTTCAGATAGCGTGAATCCGGCTTCATGCCGCACCCTGGATGTTCTTAATTAGCACCGCCTGAATTTTTAATTGCGCTGGCAACGTTGAAGAAATATCAAAACGCAGAGTACCGAAAGAGAAAGGAAAAAAAGGTACGGTAGTTTGTGGATATACCATGATTAAATGTATCGCGGAAATTAGCACAGAAAAACACTCTGAGAACGCATCAAGTAGAATTTGAGAAGAGTATCCCATTCAAATTTACTGCTTTGTTCCACTGTCTGACGCGAAATATAGTATATACAGCTTGCGTATTCATTAAACCGGTTTTGGATCTTTCCGCGAAATATGTGTAACACATCTGTTGTGCGTTCAATGCGATCTCCTCACCGGTAATTCTCGCCATTCACTCGAAAACAAGCATTCACGGAAGCATCGTTGAATTCTATCATCCTTAAATACGAAACTCAAAATACGAGAAAAGCGATTACAAGTTGCTTTCGTACAATAATACAAATATTACGTCCGTAGAAATTGCAAAATGTAAATGAATAACGAATGTCCCAATCGGAATAGATTTCTCTCTTCTTCTTCTTCAGTGTACAAGAGTTTCATTTTGTGAATTATTCGGTGCACTCTCCGAAGAAGTTGCGATTCGTAATCGATAATCCGGAGTCGGTCATAGAGTTACGGAGAGAGTCGCGCATTTCTTATGAAAGCATGATGCATGCGTACATTGCATTATGCGGACTCTCGGGATTACGACGAAGAGCCGCATTGTGCCTCTTCCGTGTCCCCGTTTCTCCATCCTATCTATGCGCTATCGTCAACGATTCTCTCAATGTTTCGAGAGCACTGGCCCGGGAAGAGACTGGCGCGAGCGCGTTGCGGCGCTCGTCCCCAGGTCGTTCCGTTTATCTCGAGCACTGTCGTTTCACGATGAATAAACAGCAGTCGGGTTTCTTCGAAACAATTTAATCTACATAAGCTAACAGCTACCTGTCTCTACTCGCATCGCCGGTGGGGAGATTCGAGCTATTCGACGGAACGTACCAGGTGCAAAACGGTGACTAGTTCCTTGGTCACGCTAGTGTACTCTCGAGATCAGTATTCGTTCTCTCGCGAGTACCATAGGTCGGAAAATCAATCCGAAGAGAACAGAGATGACGGAAGGAACGTCGGAGGAAAAGGAGTGGGAAGAAGAAGATACTAGAGAAGGAGGACGAAAGTAATAGGTGAGAGGTGAGGAGGAGGATGGTCGGTCGATGACTTCAAGAATCTACGGTGCCACAAATAAGAGATAAAGCTGGCCTGACACCTCGTATCTACGATCTGGTCTTCGTATCAGTCGTGCTCAGAGGAGTGGGGGATAAGAGACGTATAGAACCTCCTACAAGAGAATCCACCATAGATTGAATTATCGTTCCGATCGATTCCGAATTTAGCTTGCCGCTTCTCGGCTCCGTTGTCTCCGTCCGGATCGAAATGGATGATGCGACGAGGAGAAGGTTACGCAATTAACCTCGAAGGTTTATTAACGGCGACGCTCGCGCACGGGCGTGTACTTGATTCTGACCACGTGACGAAAGTAATCCCAGATTAAAGAGTTTCTAGTTTCTGAATGTTGTGTTTGCATGTAGGCCAGAACTATTAATAGGCTTGTAAAATAGCTGTATTTGATTACTTTAATCCTCTAGATACGGTATTAATTTATTAAAAAAAAATTTTTTTACTAAAAATATCTTGTAAGTGAAAAGTCCATATATATATATATATATATATATATATATATATATATACTATAATAATATATATAGTTGTATTATTATTAGTACGTATAGTACTTTAGTACTAAGTAAATAATTATTACTACTAACTAGTAATTATTATTACTAATGTAGTATAACTTTA
>NW_012130076.1:3660461-3662129 GCF_000143395.1 Atta cephalotes
ATTTTAATTTATATATATATATATATATATATATATATATATATATATATATATATATATATACGTAAAGACGTTAAAAATTAAATAAACCTTTTTTACATCCAACATTGAATTGCAATATTAAAGAATGCAATTTATCTTTTAAGGGTCTTTTAAAATATCTATAGCTATTACTTGTTCTCGCAAATCATCCGACGAACAAATTTGGGTTAATAGCAGACTCGACGCGATAATATTCATTTATGCAATTTAAATAATTGCCATCCCATTAAGACGACAGTCTTGCGGTCATTCCGCAAGCACGCGAAGAACTGTCTTAGTACAGTTAAATTGCACCAGTTTTATCTTCTCAATACTTATCCGAAGGTACAAACAACTGTGCATGACGCTTCAAGGTATTCAATTATTTTTACCTACCGAATGGCGGAATGAGATTTTTCAATGCAAATGGAACTTCTTAATTTACACGATGGACGCAAAGTGATATGGCAATCGAAAAATTCGTAATTACTAGAGACGATCGTAATAAATTCGAAAATTTACTGTACTCCAGATAATCACCGGGCAATTAGATTCGAACTAATGGACTCTAAACTGTCAATTATGAGTTTCTAACTTTGTGGATTCATGTGATCATATCCTATATTTACTAACGAGTAATGATCCCTGTAGATTTACTCAATTGCAACAAATAATTGTTATAACAGTGGCTATGTTGTAGATAACGCTAATGGCTCGTTTATTATTAAGAGAACATTTATCTTTACGATGAACATGTTACGCGTGTATGTACATAAAAAACAATAATTAATTAAAAAATAACTTTCCGCTTGTGTATATTGTGCTTTTATTAAAAAGCATTATTAATGCTTTTTCTTATTCTGATGATATCTTTTATTCGCTCATTTTCGCTATTTTCGTTACTTGAAACAATCGATATTTTGCTTGAATTTCGCCGTACTCTGATATCGCTGCCTATAATGCCGCTAATTACCGACGGATTTAATTTCAACAGTAATGCATATGAGTTAATACGAACAATACTATATATGCATGAACCAACCACGGCGAATCAAATCTCTATTACTAGCATAATAGCACAATGTCGATTAATACACCTATCTTTGTACGTTGAACCACACATAAAACTTGACCGCAATCCTGGTAGCATATATGATTTATTGCTAACAAATTAGCTCCTAATTCGCTTATAGTTATTTCTGTTTCTAAAGCTTTCTCTAAATACAACACTATTTAACGAGAAATCCTTTCGAGATGTCGCAAATAAATATGTACCTAACAGAGCAAGTATGTGGATTACTTCATATAATTTCGCATGTAACAGCTACAAAGAGAGAAGGTACGACAAACGTTAACGTATCCAGCTGCGCACGTTAATGCGCTATAATTAGCATGCCATTACCACCTGCGTAGCGCCCGAAAATGATCGAAGAGATTAGCTAAACCTACCCGCTCGCTTTTGGACAAACTCTCCGGACTTGAATGCGATGGCATGGCAACTACGGGTCACCGCCAATAAAGATATCTGGAGAGCACTTCAACTCAAATTAAAGTACTTCCGAGGAAAACCGAGCAGTAATCTCGCAAACGCGCTAAGTTGAATAGCATTCACAGTGATCTCTCGATTCATCCGATATATATGAATAT
>NW_012130076.1:3665897-3672425 GCF_000143395.1 Atta cephalotes
TACATAATTTATTCTATCATTGATTTCCCATTTTATTTCTTTTAACGAAAGAAATAACGAATAAGATGAGATTTGAAGCTTGATTAGTCTTCTTATTAATAATACATCATTTGTTCCTCCTATTTAAAAAACGACATTACTCGACAAAAATTGTCTAGAAGAGAAAAAAAATTATTTTTCAGCTTGACAGAAAATCATTGATTGAATTAAATAATCAACAAAGAGAATATATTCAATATAATCAAATATCACTTTGTCATTTTTGCATTACAATTCTTAAAAAAAATATCATTTTTAATTGGGTGAATTTTTTTATATAAAATTATAAATTAATTTACTTTTGATGATTGACAAGATAAAGTTTGCCTAATTCATTCATAATAATAAATTGAAAATCACATTTCTTTGTTGCGTCATTTTTTAAGTAAGGGAACGATATTTTTTTATCATTAGTTAGCAGGAATCGAAATTGAATTAAATATTATTACATTTAAATATAACTTAATCAAATATTAATAAAAGGAACTTCTACGCATGCTATAGTAATTTTTTTAAAATATATTTTTATGAAGTTAAAAAATTAATTAAAAAGTGCATATTACATAAAAGATTTTAACTAACACCTCCGATAAAAGGATAATATTTTAAATTCAATCTCTAGTCATTAAAAATTGTAACATTGGAAATAATGATATAAGAAAAAAATATCATTTCATTTTTCATGAAAAAAGAAATAACCTCTAATATATTGCAAATAATATCAGTTTTTACATTTATACTTATAATAAATTATGATAACAAAGAATTTTTAAAATAATGAAGACTGATGAATTCATTTATTTTACACAGCTAACTATACATTATATCTCATTATGTTGTTTACGTCGCTCCGTTCGTTATTCATAAATAATGATGGATTATAAATTACAATCAGTAAGATCACGTTAATAACAACAGCAGTCAATAAATTTGTTCTCCATTGTGATGAATTTTTCCCAAGCATCGTGCAACCACAGCGATAGCTTTCACGCCAGTTCATATTGATAGCTTTATAGTTTTATTATTCATAGTCTTTACTTTCACGCCATGGTAAATACAAGACCCGCCCGATCTGTCGAACTTATGCGTCTCATAGAGCATGTTTTATTGAAACACTTATCGTGGCGGACGTGGATTATAAAAATCTTACGATCATTCGAATTTATCATATTTCAGCTGCTTAGACATTTGCCGTCTCGTCATGGTGTGGTGCACACAAGCTGATAAAATATTATCATTCCTATTTTTGTATTTATTGTATTTACCAGCAAAAAATTTAACGTTATTCAATTATCATGAACGCAAATTCACACGCTCATCAATAATTACACGGCATATGGTTCTATTTAATCGTTTCACGTCGCGTGAAGAAATGTTCTTTCTAACGTGGATAGTCTTATTTATCTCCATAAAATATTGTACTATGTATCGATAATGTATCATTACATAAATTCTGATTGTCTTTTATTGAAATAGAAATTCATTGTAAGTACTTGTATGTATGTTTTACTATATATTATTATATAAACTAAAAATGGAATATATACTTGATCTATTCAATTCCTCGTAAGTATCTTACGAAAAAAACTTTTAAATACTTTTTGAAAGCATTTAAAAGTTTAGTTAGATACAGATCTGAAAATAATTTTGTTGGATCAATCAAAATAATTATGTAAAAATCTCAGGTATGACAATCAATGTAAAAAATTATAATATTCTAGCTAGTTTGTTTTGCATAATTATTTTGATGGTCAACAAATTTATTTTCAGATTTGTATTTAATTAGATTTTCAAATACTTTAACAGCCGTCTTTTTTATGTAGATGTATACAAACATAGAAATATTCATGCAGAAATATTATTTAATGTATTAAGATTCAATTCAAATTAATAAGGCCTTTTCATTACTTATGTATATTCGTAATGTTATTAAATTATCAAAATGAAGTAAAGCTCAAGCTGATTATTAGAATATCGGAATTTTTAATAGCATTGCTCATAATGAATTTCCTAATCATAATTCGATAGTTCGACAAAGTTATTTTTAGATCTGTAGCTAGATAAATTTTTAGGTAAAATTTTAGATTTTAATACAATCATTTATTCCGTATATATTCATAATCAAAGCATATAACCATTCAGGAATATAAAAATAACACAATGCATAACTGTATATGGAGAGCAATTATATGAAGAAAAAGTATCTCAAGACTTTTTTAGCCAAGATATATTCATTCTTTGTAGGATAAATTTCATAAGAATATCTTACGATTTTTACGTAACTACAAAATTTAACAAACAAAATATTAATTTTATTTAAAGAATAGAAGTTCGCGATTAAAGGGTTTATTCAGGCTTGCTGATTCAAATATGCTCCGTAGAGCATTATGAAATTGCAGTCCAAATAGAAATGACGAATAAAAGCAGCAAAGAAGGAAGGGTAGTGATGCGGAACTTTTCCATTTCCTACAGTCATTCTAAATAGTGATGATAAAAGCAGATAATATCAGTGATATAATAACAGAACTGTTAAGAGACTGTCACACGCGAAATATTGCATTTATTTCTCTCAAAATGAAACCTATCACCTTCGAGGACATTTGATAAATATTTGAAAATTGAGTTGTGTAAAAATAATGATTTGCAATCGTGATAATCGAGTGCCGCAAATGTCTCTATCGCCGACATTTCGCAACTCGCGTACAAAGCTGACACAATGCAACGTCTAGTTACTTGTGGGCGGTAGCAGGATGTCGCTTACTGCAGAGGCTGCTTCACAGCAATGATAGTGTCGCGTAATGCCACGGATGAGACTATCTGCAGAGCGTAATGCAGCAGAGTGCGGATTCGGTTAGGCGCGGAGGATGGGTGGTCGAATGAGTGGGGCGCGAATATAGGATGATTATGTCACGGTGTGATGTATGGGAACTGGCAACGTGCCATGTGGTCATCCAACCGCAGTATATAGCGTTCTCTCCTTGTATCTCCTACCTTCCTTAATTCGACATACCTAATTACGTTGATCTCTTATTCAGTGACTTTCTTATCTCTTTTAAAGTAGTCGATGTATAAAAAAAGATCTGTGTTATCAAATGTTATTAATCGAGTTATTAATCGCTTGTGGTGCAGTCAATCAAGCTCAGTTATTATTATGTCTATTTTTATTATGTCCTTTACTTCAAACTGATATGACATAACTTTATAAAATAATTAAAATTTTCAACTACTTAATTTGAGTCACGTTTCTTGAGTTGTGTTATTTTTGAAGTAAAGAAGTGATGAATGTAATTTTTGTAGTACGTATTGTTTCCTTATTTCAAAAGTACATAATTAAAAAATGAGTTTTCCGAATTATTATCATGAATGAGTTAGGAAAAGATTATTCTATCAATCATTAAAAGTAAATTAATTTCACACAATCTATTCATTAAATAGCACTTTTTCTTAAAGTTTCCAAAGAGATTATAATTTTTTTTGTGTTATTTTTGTAAATAAAAAAGAGAATTTTTTACAGAAATATTTAAAATTAATTTCGATGATCAAAATTTAAAGAAAAAAATATTTTATTCTAATCATTTTTATCTAATCAAAGTAAATATAAACTATTTTCGCAATAAGTTATTTACCGAATTAATTTAGGGGAGATTATTTCATTGATACGAATGTCCAAATGTTTCATATTTATATTATTGCGTCTATTGTCTTAGATCAATTTTGATTAATGTCTAAACGTTTCGGTCACATCTGAGATAATTAAAATTCAAAAATTAAAAATATATATTGTATGCATAATATCTAACTTTGACCAATTATAGGCATTCTCGTACATTTATATAAATATAATGTTGGTGATATTTTAAATCATATTACTTTTGAGGAATTATTTTGAATTTGTTTTAATTTTATAAGATAATAAAACTGTTACAATTTGAACAGTGATTTTTTGGATTGTGAAGTAAAAGTGACAAAATCGATTATAATGTTTAATTATAATGTTTTTAAGTATATGTTCTTTTTGTCAATATTTATTTGATTAATCAAAAATAGTTTTCTATTATAACAAAAACTATACTTATATTTTAAAATAAACACAACTAAAGAAATCAAGTGTTTTTCCTTTTCTGAAAAACTTGATTTCTTTGGTTTCACAATCTTTAAAAAATCACTCTTCGAATTGTAATAACTTTATTATTTTATAAAATTATAACAAATCCAAACTAATTCATCAAAAGTGTCTATTTTAAAATATAAGGAAGCTATGTGTAGAATAAAAATAATTTTAATCTTTTGCATCGTATATCTTACAAAAGAAATAATGAAACAATTGTATGATGTCGCTAAATATCTCCATGTCTCTCAAAATAAATATGATAATATCCCCATTATTTTTATTCGCCTCGCGTATATCTCTCGTCATGAAGAAAGTGCTTGTCGTTCGAAGCGAAAAGTTCGTTAACGTAGTTTATCGTACAGTTTGTGATTGCAAGTCTGGTTGCAACTCTTCCTCCTCCACGGGTGGTGCTGTAAACTTTAAGGTGCCACGACTTTAGTGGCTCACATGTGAGTTAGTTTAATGTCCGGCACAACTAACCGAATCGCTTTCGTCGCGATAAGACGCGCCACGGAAGAAAGCCTTCGTCATGATTGTACGAATCGTGGCTTGTCGTACCGACCAGTTTAATCGAAGCGATGTTCCGTTAGCGGATAAAATATTGCGTGCTCTTTAAATTCTGCCGGAACCATCATCCACGTTGGCCCGGGTGCGTACCTTTCCTCATACGTATATTTGCAATGCGCATTGAGTACAGAAAAAAAAAAAATCAGAAGAATGAAGCAAGCAAGAAAGAGAAAGAGTAAAAGGAAGAGGTATCGCATGTATGGTACATACATTTCGTCGCAGAGCTACGCAGAGGACAATTGTAAACGCTTAGTGAAGCCTGGTATATTTATTACGCAATGTTCGTGTGTCCTTTCGCAAACACGTGTGCACTCGTAGGCGTAATACACGCATATGCATCGTGATCTCTACATGAAGTGCCTCATGCACCGCTCCTCCAACGTGACAACTTTAAAACTTGTCTATTGATCCAAGCTCGTTAGCAGATACGTAATTTAGCGATTTCCGTGGGCATATATGACATATCAAATCGCGTGCATTCTCTTTAAATGTGAATACTAGAGATCACTTGAGACAAAAAAAATTTGTTCGATGCTTGTAATAGATAACAGATAACGGATCTTCGACTGTTCGTGCGTAATTGGCTTTATGTCGGCGAGCTATGTCGGCGGGCTCTGTCGGCGAGAGAATTATTGGCCGAAACGTTCCTTCTCTTCATCCCTCTCTTTCTTCCTCTTTAAGGGCCGTAAAAATTCCTCCGAAGAAAACCAGCTGTTCGAGTGAACGAAAGCGTGCGACCCTTTACCGTAGATTCCTGTAAGTGACGCAGATCGTAGGAATTCTTATCCCACGGTTGGAGGTAAGCTCCACAGGAGAGGAAATGGATCATAGGCACCGAGGATGATGGTTTCACAGGACTTTGTGGTTTCGAATGATGGCAAACGGACCCCGCAGCGGTAGTACCTTTCAGGTCCAAAAACGCCCGTTTGGGATGACTCAACCGGTCGTGCAACAAACCGCAAGCAACCTTCCCGCATAGAGAGAAACCTGCTATGTGCAGAGAACAGGGTATTCGATTACCAACGTTAACGATATTTTTTAGGATGCGGAACGAGATTAAAATCAAAATCAAATATATTTTTAGACAATTATCTTGTCAAGAATATGCCCTATAAAAAAGTATCTTTACTTAATTTTTACTTTTACTTAATTGTCCAGTATATTTGCGTTTGGCCTTGATTTTTATCTCGTTCTGCACCTTAAAAAGTACCGTCAACATTGGTAATCGAATACCTTGTTGATTAAGGTAAAAAAACCATTTATTTTTTTATTGAATGTAAATCTTTATAAGTACTTGAATTTTTTATATACAGAGTTTACATAAGTAACCCATACAGCACAGAATTGGCGCCAATATCACTGCAAAATCTTTTCAATATTAATGTTGTTACAACATGTAATGTTGTTACAATGTTGCAGCAGTATTGCTGTAACTTTCAATATTGTGTATTTGTAGGGGAAGTTTTAGATCAACTATTGATTCTAGCATAATCAATATGAATCTACAGCCAGCAACTTTATAAATAAATCCAATTTTCATTGGATTTAGAATTTAAATAAAAACTGTTACAAAAAATATGTAAGTTGTATTATTATCATCATCTACAGTTATATTTATGTCACTGTTTTTATCAATGATGTTTTTATCATTGATTTTCTCATTTTTTTTTTTACATTATAGTACAATTTTGATTTTAATTAAACACTATTTGTCATTAATGTTATTAATATTATAATGTAATACATTAATTCTGTGGATTGCACTATTATAAAAAAAGTATTATGCTCTCAGAAACACCTCTCTCTCTCTC
>NW_012130076.1:3681828-3683392 GCF_000143395.1 Atta cephalotes
ACTGTCACTCTCTTTCTCTCTTATTGTTTCTCTTTTTCTTTCTTCTAATTGTAAGAGAGCACAAGTCACCAAAAACTCATTAAATAATACTATATAATAAAACTTCTTTTTTCTCTCCAAAGTGCGATAGAATAATTTTCGAAGATTTTTTTCGAGCTGAACACGATGCTGTTGGCAGAATTTATCTAGCATATCTTGATTTTGGGTAAATTGGAATTAAATGGGAAAAATAGTGTTTTTGGCTTTTTAACATTTTTTTGTGGCAAGAGGAAAACTAGTTCTAAATAAATTTAACGACATCTAAAAAAGTAGAGTAGAGCGGGGCTATTTGAGCATAAGGAAGCAAGTTGGTCAAATGCAATATCTAAATAACCAAAATATATATGGATACATGTATAACATAACACAAAGATAGAGATTACTGTGCCTTAATACAACAATCTGGCTGTCAATACTCAAATATGTGCGCTTTTTCATTTTCATTTTATATTAAAAGCAAAATTACTAGATGAGTATTCTTTTTGATCTACATGATAAATAAGCAAGTAATAACAATCAAATATATTTTTTGGATATAATTTATTATCATATTCTTTAACTCTAATGTTCAAGTAGCGATTTTATTTACGATTTTATTTTTAGTTATAAAAAAGTATTTTAATCAACACCGAGATGGAGTTTGTTGGCCCAGTATGTTATTAGTCATAACTAACCTCATAAACTTACGCAACAGCTTAAATGAAACCTGTCTTTAACAATGATTTTTATTCTATGTTAACAATTAAACAAATATTTTACGATTAATTATTATAGTAAAGAATAAAGATTTTAATTTTTTTTATTTTGTTAATTAGAAAAGAGAGTATTATTATACAAATTATTATATTTAAGATTATTATATTTAAGATAAAAATAATAAAATTTGATTAATATATACATAATTCTTTCATGTTTTTAATAATATATAATTTCATTAAATGATTACCTTAATGGTTCAACTTATTTTTCGAGGACCCCACAGGTGGGACATATTGATTCACTTTGCCTTGTAATTAACATAATTTTCTTCTTATTTACGAATATATTAAGGATTTATAAGTATTAATTATAAGTAATTAATTATTGAGCCAGCTGAACATACAACGTTTTAAAGCATTTACCATTAGTCTATCGTGTAATTGTGTATTGTGTAAAGATTTATAATAATTTAAAGAATAAAATGTCACACGCAAATAGCCCTCCTATTTGTGTAACAAAGATTTATAATAATTGTGACACTTTCTCTTTAAATGATTATTTAAATATTTGCATTTGACAAAATTATTCTATTGTATGATTATTTAGATATTTGATCAAATTAATCTACTCTACAATTCAACTACAATTCAACTTCTACAATTCAAAGTTTTTCAAACTTTGATTCATGATCATACGATTTTTTTTATTAAGTTATAGCGATTCGAATTTTATGCTTTCTGCAGCATTATGTTTACAATTTTAAACACGTATAACACGAGTACACACACACACACACACACACACACACACACACACACACACACAC
>NW_012130076.1:3683412-3695658 GCF_000143395.1 Atta cephalotes
ACACACACACACACACACACACACACACACACACACACACACACACTCCATGTCTAAGTACGTACCTTTCTTAAAAATTTTACTAAAATTCAACTAATCAGAACTTTATCAAAAATGTCTCACGAACCAAAACTTATTCAAAATCTCTTGAATTACTTTCAGCTATCTTTGAATTTATTTTATATTTGATTGAAAAAACGAATGATGTGTATAATATCACACATGTTACATTTTGATCTATAAATACACGTTCAGTTAAATAAAAATATATATTTTTTTACTTAACCATCCATACTATATATATGTAACATTTCCTCCACATTTTTCCCTTAATTTTCGTCGGTCAGTGTAGAGAAGACATTGCAAGAAGCCTGATAAATGAAGAAGACTGAAATTTCAGCGAGAGATCTGCGCACATGATTTCTCACAAACTCGCATTAAATAAAATCGTTTTCCAGGCTTATGACTGGACTATTACATCATATTGAATGTAAATCTCAGGTACGTTGAGAAATGTGTTATTTATTATGCCGTTACCATTACCTCGTCGATAATAAAATTATAATAGCGCTAATTTTCGTATTTTATAACTTTTACGTAGTTACATTTTTTTCAGTACGATAACGAATTTTACAATTACTTTAATCGCTATTTGCATTTTGAACTTATTTGTGACATAATTTGTAATGTCTTTGATTTTCATTCTTCGACTAATATTTATAGTTCTGTTGTTACATTTAAGACCATTAATTAATCCGTTTAATCCATTAAATTCTAAAACATTCTTGTGTGCATTTTCATTTTAACCCTTACCGACTCGTAATCAAAATTTTTAGACTACAATTGTATTTAAAGTAAAAAAAGTTGTTCTTTCAAAAATCAAACATCTGAAGAAAAAAATTAACAGTGGAAATAAAATAAAAGAAGTAACTGAACTTTACCTTTTTAATGACACACGAAAATATTCAATATACAATAATAAATTATTTTGTATATCTTATTTAGAAGAATATGCAATCTAATTATTATTTTAGTGATCTACAAATATAATAAAAATCAGTATCAGGCTGTATCAGTAGTAAGTATCAGGCTGCTGCTCGCCCTGATGAACTGCAAGGTTCACGAAACGTTGGCATTCCAAGTATGAATCTAGACATAGAAGAAACCCATAATCGAAACGCATAATCTTTATATAAAAAACATCAGTGGAAGCCTCAAGAATATTATAATAAAATATTATAATAAAAACTATCGATTCAAAAGATCAGATGTGTAAAAGGAAACATAAACAATACATTAAAAACAAAACCGTATATAGGTTTTCTCTCATTTAATTAGAAACATTTGAAAGTAAGAGCGTATAAAGAATGTATGTAATAATGAGAAAAAAATATTTTTTGCATATGAACGTTTTTATTCTTCATCTGTACCTAAGTTTGAATAAACAGTTTTACTACAGTCTTTAACCTTTGTGAAGTACTACAAAAAGATTTCGTCATATTATCTAACTTTCCTTGATGAATCATAGTTTTTTTACAGTATTTTTAAAATTGTCGAATGTATTTATCGAAGATAAATAATGCTGGTAATATTAAAATTGTGCAATAATAATTAGTGTTTTAGCTATCAATGGCACCTGATGAATATTAATAACACATAAAAACAATTACAATAGAGAAAGTAATTGGTAGACAAAAATTATTTCTAAATTTTTTGACATGGAATTTAAAAATGTAAAGAATGAAAATTGAGTCAGTCTTAAAAAAGAATGGCATAATTTTAATCTTTAAAAGTGAGATTTCACTCTTTACATTGAGATTTTACTCTAAAAGTTTTATAGAGTATGTAAACGAATGAGAAATACACTACGTTACAATAAAAAATACAATATATTGGAATGATAAAATATTACTTTAGTTAAGTATAAAAACGATTTCCAAATTTAATTAAATTTAAAGATATATTAAAAATTTTAAAGATAATTGATTATCTGATAGATTTCTAAACATGTAATAATCTGTCAAAAAGTAATTTGTTGTATTGTCAATCAAAGATTTTTATTTTATTAGGTCGCTTAATTAATGCCTCCATTTGTCGTGATATTTCTTATATAAAACTGCATCATATTACATTATTTTTATTTTTTTGTCTAATGCTTTAATTCCTTTCAGTACTAAACAGCTATTTTGTTTATTTTGTATATTTATTCTAGCGCCTTTATTTTATATTATTCGTAAAAAGTAAATAATATATGTAAAATTTATAGTGATATATAAAATGTCATTGTTGAAATTGACTCACAGAATATCTTATTTTTTTTCAATATATTGAAAAAGATAAGTTTCTTTTCTTAATATTAAATAAATGCAAAAGAATTTCTAAAAATTGCTTATTTTTGATACCTATATGAAAATGAAGGTATAAAGATAAATTAATAATACTAAATGGAAATTAAGTAATCGAAGAAAAAAATTACTACTTTACCGTTACAGTGAGTAACTGACCAGAAGTGACATTTGGACAAACAAATCATCTACTTAATATCAATACAATTGGCGCACATGTTTTATGAATAATATGACCGTTATATAAAGAAGTTAATTAAATTACTTTTGTTTAAAAAAACGTTATATAAAAGCTTTAGAGTATTCATAGATATTAAAAAATGTATGTGTATATATAATAATTTATACACAAATACATCTATATGTATATTTAAAATGTATGATATTAATAGAAAATGATATAAAAAAAATTTTTATGTAACATAAAATTATATAAAAATTTATATAAATAATAATTATGTTATACTTAACGTACAACATAATTAATAAAGCTTTAAGTGTGTATATATCTGGACATATTTGTCTTATTTGCATTACAAAGAAGGTTAACAATTTACTTAATTTAAATTTAATTATCATTTGGTAATCGATTTAGGCATAATGGTTCATTTATCGTACGTTTTCATTTGTGATTTTGTTAATTTTTATATCTTGAACTTAACCTTATATTTTGTTTTTGTTAAATAGATCAAAAATATATTTTATAAATTCTATGCCTCTTAAGGAAATCCTAAAAACGATTAATCATAGTATACACAAATAATTTCGTATCCCTGATGTATCTGTGTGTACAGAATAATCTGTAGTATATCAGTAGTATATCGAAATAATCTGTAGTATATCGAATCTATAAAAAAGAAAAAATAATTGTCATATAAGAATTAATGGTTTAGTCAGTAATACTAACAATTAACTCTTGGATTCACTTAAGGAGCGGATCTTGTATGATCAGTTGAGCGCAATAATTTTCATAGAAAATAGATATCGCATACAATTCTCAAATACAATAACTTTTATCGCATTTGAGAATTCTCCAAAATTAAAGTATTATGTCTGCAGCTTGAAATTTATGTCACGAACAATTTTTTAAATTGTTATGTTTTTCTAACATCTTTTAAATCTAAAATGCATTTAGAATTGTTAAGTTTGTGGCAATATTTGTTTGATACAAAAGCTCTGGAATCTGTACGTACAAAATTGGAATTACAAACTAGTAAATTAGAAGAACAACATCATTGTTGAAATTAGATTAATGTGTAATTAAAACGATTTCGCTTTATAAAAATTTATGTATATATGCGTACGACATTGAATTGCAGTATGTAAAAATGTGTTAACGTGTCACATTTTATCAGTAAAATAGCATTCCTTCAGAGTTCGTTTTTTGAAGTTAGCCTCTCATTAAGAAATAAATTTGTACATACTATAACGTAGTATCAATTATTTTTTTTTTAGAAGATCGTAGGTTATTTCGCATTCACAATTAAGAGAGTAAAATTTACGAATATTATCTGATGATTGGTCAAGTAATAATTCTTCCATTTCGGGAAGTTCTTCTCTAACGGCAAATTCTTCTCTAACAAGAAGTTCTTCTCTAGTGGAAAATTCTTCTCTACCAGAAACTTCTTCTGTATCACATAACTCTAATTCGGCGGGAAGTTCTTTTTCTATATTTTCTATGTTTTTAAGAAGACTATCCATAATATGTTCTGAAGTTGCGGATCTGTATTTATATATATATCGTGATAAAAAAGTTAAAATGTAAATATACTATTTAATGTTATAATTATATTAATTCATAATTATAAAAAGTTTCATCTCTTCAATCTAAATATACGGTAGAATAAGAAAAATCTATAATAACTTATGAATTGTTAAATTAAATATTTATTATTTGCGGCTTTGTATACATGAAAGTATAAAATTGTCTCAAATTTATTGTAGGATATATGATATTATGTTATATGCGAAATAAAAGGAATAATAGTACATGAAGAGAATTTTTTTAAGAATTTATCTTATAGATATGATAGTCATGGAACAGCTTTGTATTTCGAAATTATGTTAATCTCTCTCATTCACTAATAAAATTATCAATAAAATATAAAATGAATTTAATTAATTTTACTGAAGTGCATGGTATAAATCTTTGAAACATTGTATTGTACCATAAATATTTAAACCAATGTATTGTTCATCACAAATATCATTTTTCCAGGGTAAATTAAGATTAAATTCGTTCTTTGTAGGCATCAATTTTAATCATAAAATATGTGTATGCATAAATATAAACTTCATTTCTTAAAATATTAGAAATAAGAAAAGAAAAACAAGTTAAATATAAATATATATGTCTATTCCTAAAAAAATTAAATGATATGTGGATTAATAGCACAAAATAATAAAAGTAAGCTTAACGAAAGCAATTTACCAAAGCGAATGTATTACATATTGCAATAAACGACAATTAAACAACATGTAATTGTATTATTTATGAATATACACTAAATGAAAAAACAAATTTTATCACAGATAAACATATATCAGTGCCTTTTTTTGCAGTTAGTGCAAATACAGACAAACTGATGAAAATATTGTAAATTGTACAAGCATAAACAATGTACTTGTTTTTATATTATTTATATACAACCTGTTTTTTGTTATTTACTTTTGTTCTTCATGCAATTAACATAAATTTTTTTAATTATTGTTTATGCGAACAAGAATTAAAAATAAAATTATTTTTGTACATTTAACATTTCCGACATTTTTTAAAATTAATCATTACTTATTACACATAACGAATACAAACAATGGATTTTTCAACTTGACTTGTATTAATACAGAATATCAGCGAAAGTACGGCAGCTGTAATGATACATACTATATCATATAAAATATAACATGTATTGTAAAATAGTATAATAAAATTGGAATAATTTGCGACTGATTGGTTATTATACAGATATTAATCGGAACGCTTAATAAATAAGTATGTTATACACAACATCATACTATGATTATACTTGAATATAACATTATATAACATTAGGTTATACTTAAATAGGAAAAGAAATATAAATTGATTCGTAAGATCTATTAGCATGTATTTGAATAAATTAAAACTGAATAATTACTCATTAGGAACACCTGATCTATCCGTGTTATTAGTCAATTAAAAGTTATTGGTATTGAAACTTCCTGATGTTCCTCATCCTTAACAGTCATACCGCCGCTTGCTCTGCTACTCGTTCTACTCATATTAATATCTTTTTTTGGACATTGGATCGAAAATTATATGTCTGTATAAGGAGTAATAAAAAAAGTAAAAAAAGCGATGATATCAGGTACAATTGTACAGGACTCCGTGATAAAACTTCCATATTATTTCTCTTAATTGTTAAAAATATATTCATTATATACTTACTGTGCATCAAGGTGTTTCCTTAAATTAACAACAAATTTAGAATTAACTATTTTACCACATATATTACACTTTATTATTTTATCTGTTATTGGAGTAATAATCCCATTTCCAATTAATGTTATCATCTGTCTTCTGTTAATTTTTCTGAATGTTCCTCCCTCAAGTGAGTGAGTTAATGTATTTGCTTTCATAAGGTATTTCTAACGAACAATATCTGCAAATTGCGATATATGTCAATTCTTGTTGTATGTAATGTTTACGCAGCCATTTACAAACTCGGATCTTGTTATCTTCTAATTGCTGATTCACCACTATAACTGCCCGTTTTGTATTACAGAATTAAAGTGTTAATCGGACTTAATCACTGAAAATATAGAAACGATATGAAGAAGCAGAAATTGTTTACAGAAGGTCAAAAATAGAGGTATCATTCTTTGACAAAATATAAATATTGATATATATATATAGTTTGAAGATGTCTCATCAGTGCTGCAGTGTTTTTGTCACATCTCGAATTTTATGGAATCGTCGCGGGGCGAGGGAGTAATGGGCTCCGCATTTTGCAAATATTTCTATTACACGCGCGTGAGATGAGAGAGGATATGGAAATCAGATCCAAGCGGTAAACCGAGATTTCTTTGATGGAAAATCGTCTTTGTGCTCGCGGAAAAATAAGAGAAAATGAAAATAAAAACATTGGGCGAGTTCAAGATAGCAAAGCGGGTATGCTTACCGAGCGATTGTATATGATTGGTTGGATCTATAAATAACTACTAATTATGTTTATTTGCTCGGCAAGCAGATTAGTCGATTTGTCATCTTAAATACGCCCAATGACTGCGTTCAGCAGAACGCTAATTGAATTATACTTTTAGATTTAAAAGAATGATCCTATCTCAGTAAACAATTATAAAACGGTTGCAAAACTGTTGTGTTCTGCTGAATGTAGCCACCGACGAGATACGAAGTTTGTCGCGTAGCATACTCCAACATGCTCCAACATACTCCTGCCATAGTTCCTAATTACTCTAATGAGTGCATTAGAATGAGTTGAATGATAGGAGCATATTGGAAGCATGTTGGAGCATGCGAACAACCTGCTATTAAAGATCATCGGCGCTTATGGAAATTCGCGCTGTTAAAATTTAAGTTATTAAGAGTAAGAAACTAATAATACGAATAGATACTAATTTTATGATTTACTAGTTTCGTAAACATGTACATATATTTAAAACGTAAATATTCGATTTTTATTGGAAAGTGTAATTTTAATGTTATCATCTGAGTTTGAGTATCAATAAAGATGATAATTCCAGAGAAAAAATTGTAATTTTTCGGCAATATATAAAATATTATAGCATTAAAAGAATGCATATTTATTTATACAGCGTTCATATAATAAAAAATCATTTCGGAATTTAATAATCCCATACAGCACGAAACACAGTGGACAGTATTTCCGATTAGTTTCAGAGAGCCAACTGTTACGAGTCGATAACAATGATTATCATTGCAGACATATATTCGATATCAAATAGATACGTGTCTGTTACTATATAAACTAGTTTCAATCGTCACGTTCATTATATGAAATGTGGATATATAATAGAAGCGTAACCTTATTGCGTAATATGATAACCGACATATAACTGCAATATGCCAGGTACGTAATGTCAGTTCGCAACAGATATTTAACTAAAATATATTCTTATCAAACATAACCTAAACAGTTTATACACTGTTTTTTACGGGCTGAATCAAGTTTTCAAGTGCACACTTTTCTCATTTTTACTTTTAATATAACCGTGTAAAAACTATTACTTATATTAAGTAAATGTTACTAATTTATTTTTAATTATATTGTAAATAATTAAAGACTCAGATTATTGAAGGAAAAATCTTGGGTAAGAAATCAGTTGGAAAACATTAGAACTCTTGACAAAAAGACAGTGCTTTGATTGTACATCAGCAGATATCTTTCGTGCAGCAGTCTCCAAAATTCAACTTTGTTGAATTTATATAGACCATTAACCTTCATTGTAAAATGGTGTACAAAGAAAAAGCAAATATTATTCAGTACTATTCTTTAGAATTTATATCGGTCAATAACTTGTCCCTTCGCTCTTGAATCTTCATATATATTACAAATTCGCCTATATGTACTTGTCTCTTTTATTCGCCTACGTTATCATCGCGTGTACCAAAAATTACAAAATCGTATAACATACAGATTAATTTAACCGATTCAACGCTCACGTCGTTACCTGTTTGCGAAAAGTCGGTGTCGGACGATAAGCTTAGCGTCCAGGTATAAATACTGTTCTCGAAGATCGTCTTAACTGGCTGTCACCTGTCGACGCGTTTTGCAATCGGTCAGGTAGCGGTGGTTACATGAGCTTCGCGTGAGATAAGAACCAATGAAATTCCTGGGACAAGGCATACGCACTCATACGTGCATCGGAACGCCTGTAGCGAAAACGAGCGATTTCGAAGTGCACGGCAATGCTCGCCCTGTGAGGGCGTAAATTAATTCTTTGCGAAAATTGGCTCTCGTAACCGGCTGGCGCAATGACGCGCAGGACGGCCGCCGCCGTTGGTTTGTGTCATGATGGTCGGCCGACGGAATAAATGACTGTACCCGACGTACGAAAGTAAATTATAAAATATGCGCTGTAAGCGCGTCGCTCGTGATTGCACTCCGTGATTAATGGACGCGACGTAATTGCGCCCGCGCCGCGTATAGCAAATAATTCAAGTGCCGAAACTTCTCCAACTATTAAATGCTCCGCTGTGAGAACTACTATTTGCTAGCGGCGACAACACGTCAACGTGAGGATAATTATAATAAATAATTCAAGACGCGAATTTCGATATGCGCCGAAATAATCGCTACGCAGAGGCACTAATTGAATTGTGTTATGTTACGCTAAAAGAAAAGTATTTTTGGTATATTTGTGACTTTAATTGCATTATAAAATAATTATGATTAGGAGCTCTCTATTTTTATAATAATAATTATTTCTATAATGTTAGTAATAACAATTATATTTATAGGTCTATATATATATATATAAAAGGAATTATTTTCAACAGCTGCCTGTAAAATTTAATTTAATTTAATAAACTTTTAGTCAACAAAACCAGAAGTAATAACATCATTGTTATAATTTCACTCAATAATGTAACTAATACAACTCATGACGTTAAATATCTAACAATTACATTGTTAAGTACGAAATTACAACATTAATGTTATGTTACTTTTAGTGTTAACTGGAGAGTTTCGCAACCATAATATTTTGCTATGCAATTAGACTTTACAGTCATAAATACCAAAAACTTTTCCGCCAGTGTTATTGTAGGCATTCTCCATTCTCTCGAAAATCACTTCGTATTATCAAAATAAAATTATCAGAATAAAATTCGCGTTTACGTGTAGCAATGCTACACGTATGAGCGAATTGCATGGAAGCGCACGTTGAACCTTTTCTCTTTCAGAAGTCCATAGAACGCACTTTGCAGTCGTGCGATGTGATAGCAGCGCATTAAGTGCGTACGACCGTCGAGGAATGAGACGCGTACATCGTCCGAACTCGCGCAGATCCTCGGCCGGAGGGCAAACGAGCGCTTTGCCGAGAGAAACAAGCGTTCGCATTTACACGGTCGTATCGATTACATTAATTAAATAAAGACTGGGCTGGTATCAGCGCCACGTTTCGGCCTCAGGCATATATATTGGCTGGCGCGTTTATTGCGGCAGAGGCGATTCGCGCGCGGTTCTCGCCGTAAGTCTGCGCTCGCTATCGATACTCCGATCACGTATACCCATCCACTTTAGCCCCCGAATACTTTGGTTCTGAATACTATTGCGCTCTCGATTTGCGCACACTTACATCACGAACGCGTATACATGCTTATGGAGAACGCGCGTCGTTTCCCATGCACACCTCTCTCCATAATTCCTTTCAGACATGGGATCGTCATCGTTCGGTGTGCCATGGACAATGTTTACGAATCGGAGACTTGTCTCCGATGATTGACCTCCTTTTGATTAAAAATAATTCCTGTCGCCGATTTCGCCACGTAATTAACATCGATCGTACGCAGATTGCTTGATTCCATCTTTATGAGGCGATCGCTCACTTCGCGTACATACATGTTCAACGCGTTGACAAGCGTGCGTGATCCATCGTGCAATGGATTGATTTTCATAACGCCTCACGGTCTCTTGTACATCGCGAAGAGTACACTTTCAAAAATGGCGAGCCGATATCGGCTCGACTTGAGAAAACAGCTATTTGCTTTACGGATACACCTTGATTATCGATAGTCGACTATGGGCCGAACCACGGCGAAGAAGCAGGAGGAGGTACATGAGCGTGATACAAGGCGTCCCAGATTGGCCGGATGTGGCCTTTCAATCATAGATACTGAAGAACAAACAAAAAGGATGACGGTTGTTTCAATAGCGAGGCATTAATACGAAACTATTCAATGTCGATAAATGTAGGCTGCAGGCGAATTATGTCTCGAAAGTGCAAATAAATAACAATACCTTATTTTACTTTTAAATAGACTTTGCTCAAACTCATTCAAAACATAACTTTCTCAATATCTCGCGTCAAGAATAGAAAAAATGCTGGAACATAAAAGAAAATCGTTCAAAATTTTTAGAAGCTAGGTAAAATAAATATCAAATTTAAAGTTTTAAGCTAAAAAGGTTCTCAATATACTTATAGGATACATTGTATATTGCAGTGGTTATAGTGAAACAGTGAAAGAAAACATGAAAAGAGAAAAGAAGTATATATAGACAAGAGAGGAAGATTGGCGGTTTGAAATAGACATCGTGCTGCCTCGGAGGTTGATATAAGCACTCGGCGTTTCCGCAGGATACGATTCGCAGTATGTGAATAACCGTTATACGGTACAACTCGCCGCCACGTATCGGCCAACGTTCAATTATTCGAACATCCCAGCAGTGAAATAATGGCACCCTACGGGTGTGCGTCTACGCAGAACCCACCGATTCTTCGTCATTCCCACATAGCGATCTAATTATCTGTTACTGGAGCTAGTCAGTCTGCGATTCTCGAACTCGTAGGAATCTCGGAGATGTAGTCAAACATCGTAGGATAAACGGATGTGAAAGAACTCGCAAAACTATTTCAGTAGCGAATAATGAAATCGGCGAGAATACAATCAGAAAAAAATATGTAAGTATATTACTTCGCGCTGGTAAATTACTTTAAATTTAATATCAATAGCACACGAGTTCTTATTATTTCGAATCTAGTTTAGTGGTTTTATGATTTGCATTCTTGAATATATATGAATATGTATAATATATAAAATATAGGATGCAGAATTTGTAGGAAGAAATGTAGAATTTCCAACTACCATTTAATAGTAAACCATATCTTAGAAATTGATTAAGATCGAAAATTCTAATATGATAATGTCAAAGCAATAGTTTTCCCGTTATAATCGATCAAAGCTAGTGAAAGATATTGCATAGATTTCGCGAATTTAAATCTGTAACTCTACTGATATCTTGAGCCCATCATTTATTATTGATTTCCAGAGTTCAGATAATATTGTTTTATATCCAATTGTTTTATATTCAATTAATTTTATCTTTTAGTTTTTATTTATTTTTGTGACTATCACTGACATCGTTAAATTATAATATAATTATAAGATCCATTTATTATTTATCATCTTCTAAAAGCACAGCTTAAAAAACTTCATAAAATTCGAACTGTAAATAAAATTAAATTTTATCTGCACTTGTTTAAGTTTTATAAAGTTTTTATAATACATTCTACGAGATTATTGAGAAATTATATCACTATATATCTTATAAGATTATTAAGAGGACAGACACAAAAAATAAACATAATCTCAATGTAAACCAACAATCAAATCAAATATATCACGGTTGAAAATTCACAAATAAATAAATTCAACGATAATATTTCAGACTTGATTGAAATATGCATTTTGATAACATGTCTCCGATACATTGAATCTTTTATTACTTATTATTACTTTATATATAATATTGGCGAATATAAAACTTTTTATTCGAAAACGAACGTATCGAATTTGTATCAAATTTTTCCGAATTTATATAAAAAGCTAATTTAAAAATAATAAAGTATTTTTAATAACGTTTCAGATTTTTTAAATAAACAAAAAATAAGTAATTTTCAATTCATGAGAGTCATGCATAAATAAAGGAAATGAATAGACGATTGAACCTCGAAATTGAATCATTAAAAATTCAAAGTTTCTAACTACTTATTCGATTTCAAATTTCTCAAATTAAAAAACGAATCGAATCGAGAGAGAGAGAGAGAGAGAGAGAGAGGAGTACTACTATAGTAGTTACGTACGTTACGTACTTACGTAACTTACTTAACTTTAACTTTACGTCAACCAACCCAACCTTACGGTTTTAACCGTTACCCC
>NW_012130076.1:3695678-3703260 GCF_000143395.1 Atta cephalotes
AACTTAACTTAAACTTAAACTTAACTTAACTTAACTTAACTTAACTTTAACTTAACTTAACTTAAACTTAAACTTAAACTAAACGTAAAACGTAAGAAGTAGAGAGAGAGAGAGAGAGAGAGAGAGAGAGGATCTACTATGATTCGATTCGATTCGAATTCTAATTACTTGCACACCACTGGTTTAACTCCCTCTCCTCTTTGCAATTGTCAGCTCATTTAATCATCAATATAATCATTGAATCATCAATATAATAAATAATGAAATAATATGTTGTATATAACACTAGAATGCATTTCGTTTTGCATTTACAACGCTTGTAAACATCATTTACAAGCCTTGTCCGTTATTAAATATTTGATAGATAACAAGGATGATATGATACTTATAGTGATACTTATAGTATGAGTGTAAAAATAGATCGCTAATATAAATTAATTCTACATGTAAGAAGATAAAAGTTATCCTTCTTAGTGGTTCTTTTGAGTCAAAATGATCCCAGTATCATCTTTTACGTTAGATTTCAGAAGGAATCGCATCGAAAGGACGCGTACCTGCCATCGATTGAAGATTTGAAGCTTTAACTGTCGATAGAGATGCTTAACTTTTTAATCGGACCATTAGTGTGCGTCTAGCAGCCATTCGAGCAAAAAGTATGATGCGAAAAAAACCATACTAATGACTTTTTTTCTCCGATTAAAATGTCAGCAAGCGTGACCAACGCGTCATTTTCGTTAAAAAATTTATGATTTATATTTTTGCATTAAATTGCAAAAATAAGCAAGATGTGAATCATGTCTTTCAAGTAAGAATAAAAAATGATGAGGAAAGAATGTCCGTCGTACTTACAATCCATGTGTGATAAACTCTAAATCTGAATCAGTGGCTAATCTATTGAAGTGGCATACTTGATACTGCATTATCAGCATATCATATTAACACATTAGTAAAATTCAACTATAAACGAAAAGAAATTTGAACATTACATACTTAGTTAAAATATCAATATTTGCACGTCCTAAGACATTATAATTCCAATCTTACAATACTTGCATTTCGTTATTACTTGTAAATCAATCCAGACGTAGTGATTCTTTTAAAATACATTGTTTTCATTTGTGATTTTTATCAATTTTTATATTATGAATTTAAACTTTATTTTATTTTTGTTTTAAGCAAAATATATAGTATACATTTTCTTATTATATTTTTATTTCTTTGTCTCTTAAAGAAGTTTTAAAGTCATCTATTTTACTAGTTGAACGTAATATTTTCGTAGAACGATATTATACTTTTATCAGATTTTTCCGTAATAATACTTTTCTCAGAATTTCTGGAAAAATCCTTCAGAATTATAATATATGTATGAATATGTGTCTGCAGCTTAAAATTTATACTTACTACTTAAAACAAAAATTTTTGAAATTATAATCTTTTTTGAAATTATAATCTTTTTTGCCATTCCTTAGTTCAAAATGGCGTTCAGAGATGTGAAGTCGTGACAATATTTATTTAATATAAAAACTCTGCAATCTGTACATACGAAATTGAAGATACAAACTAGTAGTAGTTACATGAAAAAACAACATTTTTTATAACTTTACAATTAAAATCCCCGTTTTCGCCAATGCAGATTAATGTTAATTTTATTTCAACTTACTCTTTATCTTTCCTAATTTTTTAGGACTATAGAAGAATATGAAGAATAAGTTAAACCGAGATCAAAGTTAATCTACATTAATGGACTTCTTCTGTTCTTCTGTTAATTTTTCTGAATGTTTCTCCATCAAATAACGATGTCAATAACGATGTAAATTAGAATATTTGTCTCTATAATTTATTCCTTTGTGACAATGACTGCAAACTGCTAAATTTCACTCCTTGTGTGTAATGTCTACGCATGTCCAATGACGAACTGCTATCTAATTGTCTTCTACTTCCTGGTCTACCATTATAATCGTGCGTTTCGTATTATAAAATTTCGTATTATAAAAATTTATGTACAAATATATTTATTTAACGTATAATATTATTAAAGAATCACATAAAATAAATTTTTATATATAATGAAGTCATATAAAAATTTATGCTAATAATTATTTACTTAACGTAATTAGTAGAATTTTAAGTGTCCATATTTGTGTGGACATGTATCTTGTATTTGAATTATATAAAAGGTTATATAACAATTTACTTGTATTTAATTATCATTTAGTAATCGATCCAAATATAGTGGCTCATACTTGTTTTCATTTGTGATTCTGGCAATTTTTATATCATGAACTTAAATTTTATTTTATTTTTGTTAAATTGAACCATATTTTATACATTTTCTTATACATTTTCATTTTTATATTTCTTAAAGGAAACCGTAAATTCATCTATTTTGCCAGTAGAATGCAATAATTTTTGTAGAATGATATTGCATATATTTTGATCAGATTTGGAAATCAATCTCTATAATTATAATATGTATTAACACGTGCCTGCAACTTCAAATTTATATATATATATATAGAACAAAAATTTTTTAAATTGTAAGCTTTTTTGCCAATTCTTAAACTAAAATATTGTTTAGAACTGTTAAATAGTTTTCGATTATATTTGTTAGATACATAATCTCTGCAATCCGTACGAAATTGAAGATTACAAAATTAGATTACATGAAGTGATAACATCGAATTCTTAATTATCTTATGTTTTTTTCCGCCAATGTAGATTAATTTTATCCAGGATACAGTTTACTCTTCACCTACTTTTTAGAAAAATTAATAGTAAAAGATGGAGAGTAAATTGAACCGAGAGTAAAGGTAATTTACATTGATGGAAATAGACGTCCAATTAAAACGATCGTTTTAAGAATATTTATGCATACATGTGCATATATTATGTAAAAAATGTATCATATTTTATTAGTCATATTTTATTGATAAAATAGCAATTTCGTGGGAGTTCGCGCTTAACTTTAGGATTTCTTTAAGAAATAAATTTGTATAACATTGTACAGTTCATCAATTATATTGTACTTGTGTAAGAATGAAGTTTATTTTGCAAGAGACTCACAATCAGGAGAAAAAAAATTATTATCTACTGCTTGGCCAAGTATTGATAGATATGCTTCCACATTATCTGATGATTCATAATATAGTCTAATTTTGAATTGCTCGATGCGGATCTGCATTTTTATGTTTATAAAATGATAAAGAAATATTAAAGTGATGAAATATAATATGTTATTTAACATTACAATTATATTACTTAATAATAATACATTTTCTTATACATTTTCATTTTTATATTTCTTAAAGGAAACTGTAAATTCATCTATTTTGCCAGCAGAATGCAATAATTTTTGTAGAATGATATTGCATATATTTTGATCAGATTTGGAAATCAATCTCTATAATTATAATATGTATTAACACGTGCCAATAATACGAAAAAACTGTCATTTTTTATATTTAAATATATGGTTAGAATAGATAAAAATCTAATAAAAATATTATAAATTTTTAAATTGAATATTTATATGACTTTGCATAATGTAAAAATATAAATGTATCTCAAAATTATTTTATCAGGATATATTATTGCTATATGCAAAGTAAATGATGACATAATGGAAAGCTCTTATTTAATTATAAAATACATAAATATTTAACACATTTTCTAAAATGTTACAAAAAATAGAAAATACGTATAAATATATATATATATATATATCTGTCTCTCTATCAAAAATTAACTGATATCTGGATTAATAATAGTATAAAATAATAATGGTAAGCTTGCAAAAGTAACTTACAAAAGCAAGTGCATTAATTGAAAATTTAATTATTTAATACTTGTATTAATACAGCATATTTGCAAAGATATAGCTACGGAAATTGTAATGATTATTCATAATATCATATAAAATACTGCAATAAGTAAAATATAACAGATTTGAAAAAATAATTTTAATGGATTAATGGATTAATGGATTAATTATATATACAGATAATATATATAATTATATATACAGATAATTAATAAAACACTTAATAAATAAGTTTTACATAATAACATATAAATTATATTTGTATAAGAAAAGCAATATTAATTGATCCGTAAAATCTGTTTATATGTATTTAAATACATGTAATGAATAATTACTCATTAGAAACACCTGACTCATCCGTGTTATTGGTCAAGTTAGTTGATGTTGAAGCTTTCTGGTGTTCCGCATTCTTTATGATCATATCGCCGCTTATACTATTGCTCGTGTAATTTGAATCGAAAATATAAGGAGTAATAAAAAAAGTAAGAAACGCGATAATGATATCAGATACAATTATTACTCCTAATTAGAACTCCGTGAAGCTTCCTTATATTATTTCCCTTAATTGTTGAAAATATATAATACTTATTGTATACTTTGACCCTGTGCTATTACTTGATCCTATGCTTTTTAAAGTACCTGGATAACTTACTATATATGTACTCAGTAACTATTTATCTCACTCATTACATATGTTGCACGTTGCCCCTTTATCTGTGGAATAAAATAATCTCAAGCCCAATGAATTTTATAACCTACTTTTTGTTCTTCTGTTAATTCTCCTGAATGTTTCTGCATCAATTAAAATAATCCAATCTATAATTTATTCTTGCCTGACAATAATTGCAAATTGCGACAAATTGCAGTATTGATTCTGTGTAATACCTACGACGAACTGATCTGATTGTCTTCAACTTCCCGGTTTGTCATTATAACGTTTTGTGTTATGGAATATTAGTGACTAATCACAGAAGTTATAGAAATGGTATGAAGAAGCAGAAACTGCATACAAAAGACAGATATATTATTCTTTGACGGAATATAAATATTGATATATAAAATATTGATATATGTATAGTTGAACTTTGAATATATCTAATCTAAATAGTGTCATTTTTATATAGCGGGTGTAGTGGGTATAGTCCACCCGCGCAGCCGCCTCTTCAAGGCGGTCGATGGCCGTCAACGTTATGACCAATAATTTGGTTGATCAAATCAGAAATCAGGGGTAGTGTACATGATTATGTAATTATCATATAATACACGATTACATACGTAATAATACTATTAAGCACATTATAAAAAGTCATTTAATTTGTTCTTTGTCTAAACTATTTGGTAACACAAGAAGGGCCGAGAGATCGTGACTGCGTTCGGAAATGCGCTCGGATGCCACCGATGCCTTGGATTCATCATCTTGTCCTTTTTTAAGTTAATCCATTAATGTTAAACAAGATTTAGTTTCAGCTGACTCGCAATTATGATACTCGCTCTCAGACATTTCTATGATATATCAAATTTTTCATTATAAATTATATACTAGTTGTACACGTCCAATTAAACACCAGTCAATTATAGTGCTAAAAAAAAATAATAAGAAAACTCTAGAGTGATGTATAAAATGTCGCTGTTATTGGCAGTGAACAATTGCAGCAAAGTGCAATTATAAGCGCTCCCTTCATAGTATATTCCCGAATATATTCCCTCTGTAAAGTATGAATACTCTGTGAGGTACAAATATAAAAAAAAAAACTAATCTGCAGTGTGTACAATATTAAAGAATAAATAACAATATTAAGAAATGCTTGTGCAAATGTTAATAATATGAGTTGATGTTCAATTTGTATTTATTTATCAATGTAACAATATGTATTATATGTATAGTCAATTTAAATTTTAGAATTAAGAAGAATTAAAGATTGGGTTAAGGTAGGAGTCTTTTTGAATTTTCTGCTGTCTTTTCGATTTATCCAGTAAAGATGTTGTAAAAAATATTTTTATTGTTTATTCGCAATGGTTGGAAAAAATTGTTTGGGTTTCTAGCGTATATGTATATCTGAAGAAGGGGCGGCAGCGGAATGTTCTGCACCCGGGTACATCAAGTCTTAGAAACGCCACTATGTCTGAAACATAAAATACATAGAATAAAACACTTATTTTCTTAAATATTACAAATAAATAAAAGAAAAGATCACATACAAGCCTAATTCGCTAATGCTTTTTATTTTATGTTAACAATTAAACATACGTTTTTACGTTTAATTATTATTATAAAGAGTAAAGATTTTAGTTTTTCTAATTTTGTTTAATTAAAGCATTTAAAAAGAAAGAATATTATAAATTATACTTAAGATGAAAATAATAAAAATGATTAATATACACATAATCCTTTCATGTTTTTAATAATATAAAATTTCATTAAACGATTTTTTATGGCTCAACTAATTCTTCGAGGATGCTCAATATCATCCATAAGTGAAGCATATTGATTCACTTTGCACTCTTGTAATTAACGTAATTTTTTTTATTTACAAGATACATTAAGGATTTATAAGTACTTAGTCATTAAACCAGATGAACATGCAACGTTTTAAAGCATTTACTATTAGACTATCATAATTGTGTGAAGATTTATAATAATTTAAAGAAAAAGTGTCATAATTAGTCCCGCTTTACTATATGCAAAATATAAATCGTATAATATTCATTTCGATTTTATAATAAGCTACAAACATATAATAAGCTACAAACAAATATGCATCTATTCCTCTAATGGAGAAAAAAATTAAAAAATATTTTCCTTTATAACTTATATGTAAGTAATTTCAATGAAAATAAGTGCATTATATATGCATGCAACAAAGGAAAATCAAACTATACAATTAAGTCTCAAAATTCGCTAGAGAAGACTATAGCAAAAAAATTCTAGAAAAATTAATCGAGATATTATTCTTAAATTTTTATTTCAGATAATAATTTTTGAGATAATAAAGATTTAAGTATAATCACTTATTATCTATTTTAGTTTAGATGGGCATTTGTCCATGAATCACTCGTGCGGTATAAAAGCGGCGTAAGCGCACTTCAGTATCTGAATATAGTTCGTCTAAACTTAGTCCATAATTGATCACATTTAAAGTTAAATTATTTCGCAAACTATTGCTTAAAATAAAAATTTATAAATTACCTTTTTACTTAATTTTTAAAAATCTTTTTATTGTGATTCGTGTATTTGGAGATATCCTGTTGACATCAGTTTAACAAATTATACGAGTATGTATATTTACAAATCCATAAATCTGTGATAAGTTATATTTACGTTAATAAACAATTAATATTAAATTAAATTGTATTATTTATTGTCACAAGAGTGTATCATATGTATAAATCGCATCGGTGATGCCTAATACAATTATATCGAATATTTTGTTTAAGTTCAAATTTAATTCTAATCCTCTGGCACACATACATATTTTCAGTCTCTTCAAATGGCATACATGGGTCATTTGTGACCCATCTAATTTTGAGATCATCCGATGACTCTTAAAGTTTGAAAGATTTTAAAATTCACTCATGTTCTTTAAGATCTCTAAATTAATCTGCTACAAAGACGTTGGAAAATGATTTTTGAAAAACTTCAAAAATTACTTTCTACTTTAGAAAAAGGAAATCATCAAATTTTGATATGAAAATTTTGATATGAAATTATAACTGTACTATATATATATATATATATATATATATATATATATATATATATAT
>NW_012130076.1:3706935-3715356 GCF_000143395.1 Atta cephalotes
ATATATTATATATATATATATATATATATATATATATATATATATATATATACAAAATATTATAGATTAGATATATATATGTATATGGGAAAAAGCAAGCACAACTCATAAGGTCAATTTACATGTATTGTAATAAAGCAAATAATTACTTGTTAAAACATTTGTTTTTTCTGTGTTTTCATACATATTATTAGATGATCGAAGATGTGGAATCTTCATGACAGTATGCTCCTCCTATAGTTGCTTGCATCGTTACTGACATTATTCAAATCCTGAATATATATTACATTTATATAAGGAATGATTAAAAAAATAAAAAAAACGCAATAAAAAAATTAGTTTCCATTACTCATATTAATCAGTTATGGGTCCAAAGCTATTACTTTAAACTTATTATTTCAACATTTAAATATGATTTAATACAACAATCAAGTAGATTCAAATATTTTGAATGAAATACTATGTATGTTCTTGACTTCAAGATTAAATCACAAACCAATTAAAATTGTCAACAAGAGTCACAATTATTAAAATAACACAATTATTGAAATAAGCAATTATTAACAAATTATATTCGCAGAGAGATGAGTAATACACTACTCAACAAAATTAAAAGATCATATATTCCATCTTGCAAAAATAGGCAAACTTCATGATAGAAAAACTTTGTCTAAAATCATTGTATTGAGATGTTTAGAAAAGAGTTTCAGAACTTGAAATCTCTATTTTTCAGTACTTTAAAAAACAGCCTTATCTACATTTTATGGAGTTACACAAAAATAAATAAAGATGCAACAAATCTTTTAAAATTATTTACGAAATTTGTAAAATTCCACGGTAAAAATTAAAAAATTGCACACAAATGCGATTTACAGCATTCGAAAGAGTGAATCTTTATCTTTAATATGTTTATTTCACTCTTTCAAATGCTGCATTTGTTTGAAATTTTTTATTCGCGTCGTGGAACTTCATAAATGTAAAAAATTTCATTTTATACATCTTCATTTATGTTTGTGTAGCTCCTTAAAATATCACACTGTCTTCTAAAGTACCGATTTGAAAAGTACAGATTTTAAGCTATAAAATTCTTTTTTAAACATCATGATATGATGATTTTTGATGAATTTATTCTATCTTAAAATTTGCTTATTTTTACAGAATCGAGGTGATTCTTTAATTTTTTTGAATAGTGTGTAATTTAAATGTGCAGCCATTTTAACTTTTAGTTTGAGTCTTCTTAAATACGATGAAACGAATATAAATTTCTAATTCCCCTTCCAAAACAATCATTGAATAAAAACATCTGATAATCAAATTATATAAAATCCAAAGATCCAAAGGCATTGCGTTAACAGTAATCCATAATGAGCTAATAATAAGTAAAAGTTGCCGAATCAAGAAGTATTAATTGATTTAATTAAATGCAACGGTAGTCATAAACTGTTAAGCAAACATTTGTTAATTCAAACAAATAATATGTTTTAAATTTTAATATGTTTTAAGATTTTTTTGACTTAAATATATAAATATTCAAACTAAATAATCATTACGAATTGAACGCATTTAATCAAGTTAACAATTTTTTTTCTTAATGTAGCTAAAGTTGAATGCAGATTCTTTTCTTAGTACATTGTATTTGGATCTTTGGAGATTTTATATATTTAACTTGATTACCAGAAATCTTATTCAATTGGAGAAGGAATCAGAACTTATCATCTTCATACTGATACGTTTCTTATCATTAAAGAGAACTCGAATTAAGAGACGAACCGTTTAAATTATTTGTCTCCTTCTTTGCAAATACTATAGGTTTGTTTATTATTATATTTTTGCACTAGACTGAACTAGAAACTCTCTTTCTCAGTTTTCAAAAATATCTATTGGTTTTTTCTGTCACAGAAAATAAATCTCATGTAATTTGTTAATAATTTAATATTTCGCATTAATAACTACTAATATTTAAACACAGTCATATATATATGAATATATATATATATTATAATATATGTATATATGTATATATGTACGTCAAATATTTTAAACAAGCAAATATCGATCAGAGCATGATTATAATTATAATTATAAAAAATTATATCAAACAATTCGTAATGTATAATACAATATATCGTATACAACTGGTGGTTAGATCATAAGAAGTTGAAAACAATAAGAAGGTTTTTTCAACATTTTTATTACGGCGGCGGTTCAGGCGTCGTGAAAAATGAAGGCATCAACGCGGTAGAGCAGTATGGCGCAGAAAAATATTTCAAAATGTCGACGTCGGTATCAAAGAGCGTTTAAGACTGCTTAATTCTCCTCACTTGGAGACGGTAACGGCAGCTGCTGAGGCAGATATGCTGCACAGAAAACGCTGACAACCCTTTACTAATGTTCGCAATTCCTTATTCCGCGGAGATCATTTATAAAATGCCACGAGCTACTTGTCCACCGAGATCCGAGGATAATTTGTTTGGAATTTGGTCTGGAGATTACAGAAAGTGTAACGCCTTGATTAATACCGCAACGAGATTCGAGAGGTGAATCGAGACTGGATTATGAAGAGTTCTCTTGCGGTGAGCATCGATTATGCATGCACGCTTGATTTGTCTATCTCTTCTTTCTTTTTTTTTTCTCTCTGCTGTTCCTCTTTAGCTGTGATTCGGTTTCATTGTCAAGCTGAAGACTACATTATGCTTCGCGACGAAGTCTGATTTCGTTAAAAAATTAGTTATATCTCTTCTAACGTTATGCAATGTTAAAAAAAATAGATATATAGCTGATAAAACAATTTCCTACAAAGAGTACAGAAAATAATATGATGGGACTCATGTTCAGAACAGTGGAATTTCTCTTGCGTCAGAAAATTACTGTAATTTTAATACAGATGATATACCATTTCATCGATATCCGCTTAGAAGATCGTTCGGCTTGCGATCTGCTCGTGGGCTCTCCTACGCACCGTATACTTTATGACCCGGAAAATTGAAATTTTACTCCGGTATAACATTACGGAAATGTGGTGCTACATTTGAAAATTGTTACGCTATTCACTGAACCATTAAACGTGCTACGGCAAGTCAATTAAGGGAATTTCCCCAATCTAACTTATTTTCAATTCACAGGAAATATAATCCAGAACACATCTGCCGTAAAAAAAACAGCCAATATTTTCGCTTCCGTGAAGCTTGAATAATTTCTTCAAAAAAATCTCGATAAAAATAATATTCTCTCACTAAAAAGTTCAGGAATCCTTAGAACCGGTTACTGAAATATCTATATCTTTCTTTTTATTAATCTCTTGAAACATGTACGCATATAAATATATATGCATGGAGAGGAACGTGTTGGTTTTGTGAATGTTGGTCTTGCAATGTGCGATATAGGTGGGTGGACGAGTCAGGCTATGGTATCCACTCAAAAAAAAAAACCCAATCTCGATCGTCTCGCGAATAAACGCATCTCTGTGAATAATGTTTTCTATCTTCTCAGGAATTTAAAGATGCAAAACCGCTTCTGTGTAGATACTCATACACTTACTGCGAGCCGCGCGATACTTCGTAACAAATAAAGTGCACGGTCTCGGCAACAATGGCAGATTGTAAGCAGATACCTAATTCAGAATTAGCTTAACGCCTCTGGGTTTCTTTGTAATCCGACTCCCCGGTATTAGACTCTTTGAAACGCTTCGCATGTACGTATGTTGTCTCATATATCCCAGACGAAAAGATATATATATATATATATATATATCTTCTAGATATAAGAATTCTCATCTGGATAATTCGTTGAAAAATCAACAGAACTCGATTCTTTGGACGAGTTACATTTACGATACTAAATCAATACATGTAGAGAAAATTAAAGCAATTCTAAAAATATTAAATGTCCATTTTGTAAATGCAACAAAATACAAATTTTACATTTCCAATACAAATAAAATGCCTACGTAAGTCTCGATTGGTGCATAAATTATATATATATATATAAAAAAAAGGCAATAAGATATAATTCGCAAACAATTGGAGTGTACTCAAATCAATTGCACTTACTTTGGAATGTAATAAACGAAGTTACAAATGTTTTGACTCTGAATTTGAGTACTCTTCAATACAGAATTCAGGTACAAACTAATTTACGCACTAAGAATCGCGGAAACTTAAGCACGTTACTTGTATTAGATTTATTCTTGAAGCCCCCTATAAAACTATTAACTTTATTTATTTTACTTTACATTTTTAATTGTGTAGCTTATTCGAGTTTTCAATATCGCGACTTCAGATGATTGAAAAATATTTAATATTCTTAGTATCATGGTTTATTGTGCAGCAAATATGATAGAACCGTCACGAAAGAAAACGAGAAACTGAACGGAGCAAAGCCACCCCGGGCTACTATTCTGGCGAGTATTGAAATATTTCCGACGGAATTCCCATAAAACGCAGTTGGGATACGAATGAATGAACGGTCTGCGTCCTACCGCGATCGCCGGGGATTCATAATTCTTTCGGAAAACTTTTTACTGTCATTTTCCACCTGCCGATCCGCCATTCTCACCTGAAATAAAGGCCGCTGATGGCGTACGCGAGCTATTGTTCGTCGATGTCGAAACACTTATTGATCCATCGATGCAGACGACGGTTTATCGATAGGTCAACCTTTGCTACTTGCATCCGCTTGTGTATCGGCATCTACAATCTACGTGCAACAATCTGCAACATGACGTTCCATATTTATGTTAGTACCTAGCGATGGTTTGCGCGCAATAATTTGTTAGCGCGATGACAAGAGAGAGACTCTGCGTTTCGTCCAAGCTCGCAGTGTAAAGTTAGGCCGGCGTCATGGGGCTGTAACTTTTCCGAAACTGACGTTCCTCGGACGTTCTTTTTTCGTCGCGTAAAGAAGGTCGCGTCCCAGTTTCCGCGAGAGTAACGAACGCGCTCGGAAAAGACTCTCGTTAATTTATTCAAAACGTAATCGAGTTTCCGGAAACGAAGTTCGGTGACTTGTTACACGGGAATAGTTACTCCGAAACGAAGTTCCGAGCGACTCCAGGAGATTCGTTTGGAGTTTTTACATTTCTCAGAAAACTGCTTGATATTACAGAGCGCCCGTCACCGGAAATAAATCGTAGAACGTAAATAGAATTGCAGGCCGCGGCGCGTTAGCCCATATTTTGCCCATTTAATGTTAAACCGCTGTCGCGTCGTCCGCGCTGATCAATCATAAAGTACACTATTAAATATTAAAGGATTAAAGTTAAACAAATTTAATTCTTTAATAATACTTCGTTTTCAGTTTTAATTTTTAAATATATCAAAATGTATTATTTTAATTCAAAACATGTGGTTGAAAGAACAACCATAGCTAATTCAAATCATTTCTGTGGTTAAATCGCTTAGTTTTAAAATAAAGTAAGGTAAAAAAAAACAGCGTTTATTAATGTATGCATTTAGTAAATAATAAATTAAAATCGAAATAAATTAATGTATTTCTTGAGTAAAGATGTTTGACTTCATAGTTTCAGTTAAATTAACTATGTATTGTGTAGCAGCAGTGGTAAGAATCTAATACGATAATTAAAAATAACTTAAATTGAGTGTAATTTAACATTATGAATATTTAAAGATATATCAGCTGTATAGTTTCTGGAATAAAGTACAAAAATTATTGGAATTGTAAATTTATACTTTCTGTATAAAAATAAATATTATACATACACATATAAAACAGTTTGCTAAGATCAATATTTATATTTAGCAATACAATTTTATAGTTTAAATAAAAAATTTTCATACTTTATCATTATTTAAAAAAAAAACTTCTTATTGAAATAATTCTTTATTCTAAATCGCTGCCAAATTTTTTGTATTATTTTCAAATACAATATAGAAAAATCTGTAATTTTTTCATAAATTTTTCAGTTTACAAAAATAAGTGTAATACATTCTTAACAATGTATATACAGAATTACAAAACTGTTACGCTCACCGAAAAAGATTTTCGCGCAATCGTCCCTAAATCTTTACAAATGGTTTGTATAACACAAGCGGAACGGCCAGCTGTGGCCAATTTATTCGACAATACCTCGCAGAGTCTGAGCCTTCGATTTTTATCGGATTCTGTGGTCTCGTCCGATGATTGCAGTTTTAATCAATGCGCGATGTAACATCTGTCAGCAAAACAACTGCATGCGTATCGCACCGGTGTGAACGAGCGAACCAATTCTCGATTACGATAATCACATTGATTGTTTACAAGTCAAACTCCGAACGGCAGTAATTAATTCGATTTGAAATCGGAAGATCCGCAAATTGTGCGCGAGCAAAAAACACGCGCGATTGTTAAACGATCGAAACATCAGGCCGTAAAATGAACGATAATGTAATCAGTGTGCGAAAATCAAACGAAAAATCAAACGACAGATTTGCCAAATACGCGTCGTGTTTTGCCAAGATTGGAAATTCCAAGCGTAAAATGACTGATGCTCCAATTATCGATTTGTACAGTGCAACGAACACGGAAATTTTGTTCATTCGTGAACTGTTACCGCATTAGTTATTAACGAGTCATCACGGTATATTTGAGTCCGATCATTTCCCATTTACCATCGTGACATCTTCCTTCGATGTTAAACGTAGATTTTTCTCATTAAATCGAAATTTCCTCGTTAATGTCGGTACCGTGAATATAAGTATTATGATTGCGTATGAATATCTACGCGATCTTTATAGCGAGAGCCGTGCTTCGGTACACGCAGGATGTTCCTTCGTCTGATTTCACCGAGAATATTCCTGTATTCGTCGGCAAGTAATACTCTCATCACGAGGAGTCCGCGATGTAATTTTCCTGTATGATTTATGGCAGCTATAATGACCGAACGAAGGTCACGATCCCCCGACGAGATCTTCTGGAATCGATCGAAGTCTAACGCACGTATACCTGTACTTTGGGATTAACGCAAGCAGGAAAGTATTCTTTACTTATTTCTTGTGGTCTAAATTGTTTGTAACATTGCACATTTTTTGCAAGTTAGTTTAAAATAATCATAATAATTTCCTTGATTTTCACTCGAGTTAACTCTCCGGATTTGACGTAGATCCATTGGACTTAATCAATTATAAATCTCTTTGTCAAAAATATCAAACTGTTCAATTTTTTATGTTACATCTGCAAATTTAAAATATTCTTATTAAATTACAGAAAGAATAATTTTACTGAGGTGTCTAAACATTTAGTTATTTCCGAATATTTTTATTGAATCATTTTGACAGATCAACCAAATTTTTTTCAGATTTGTATGCTGCAATTTCAGATACTTCAGCAAAACAGTTCTCTCCGTGTAATATTCATCTTTTATGTCATTTTGACTTTGTGAAATTAATAATTGGTGCATACATTTAATTAACATAAATTAAATGTATCTTATAAATCCAGCATCAATAATTATTACAGATTGTAGCGTCAATTTCAACAGAGAGTTCTCTGAATCTACTCAGCAGCTCAATTTTATCCGATACATCGGATAATCTTATGTTATATCCCGAGCATACTCAACAAAAGGCCAATCTCATCTTTAAAGTCGCTGTAAATCATACAAGACGAAGTAACAATCCTTCTCGCGTACTCGTTAACTCGCACATGTGTGTGATATTCGCGGCCGAAGGAAACGTGCTTACGCTAAACAACTCTGTCTAGGATAGCGTCTACCACTCTGCGTTTAGCCTCACGGGCGTCAGGTATTTCGCTACCGCTTACCTGTCCAGCCAGTTTTTGTCGGTCAGATCAGGTTTGTTCGAGCTCTGGCGTGAACGGACGGACTAGCGCCGCTGTTACCATTGTGCTAGCTCGGCGAGATTAAATTCATCAAGGCGTCGATCAGCGTCAACGTCGATTGAGAAACGACAGATGCGTATTGACGAGGTCGTTTGTATCAACCAGCGATATTCCAATCAAAGCTGATAACGGCTAATAATCAGCCAAAGAGAGGCAAGATCTTACGTATTGGATACGATCAGGCTGATTATATCGGGCGAAGGCAACGGACTGGGAAACGAGATAATGCGCGCCGCGCACGATTTCCGACTATGTTGTTCCGTGGCGAACTGACTTTCACTTGTTGCTCTCGAGCAGCATCTCTCTTTCAAGAATCGCTCCGGTCCTCGCATGTCGTCGTGATCATGATGTAAGAATATAAGGTGTATGTACTGTTGCGCATAATGGTTGCAAAATATTAGAAAATAACTTAAAGAAATAATTAATCAAATTTTTGTCAACACGAATAAGGCCATTTTTGATTAAAACAGATTTTGGTTTCTACACTGAAAAAAAGTAGTTGAACTGTAGTTGCATTAATTGGAATTCTGGTTGGACAAATTATCATTTTTTGGTCGAATCTATTTTAAGTTAACAATTCTAATTGAT
>NW_012130076.1:3716420-3719583 GCF_000143395.1 Atta cephalotes
ATAAATAATATATATATATATATATATATATATATATGTATATATATATGTGTATGTATATATAATAATTTCCAATTTAAGCAAATTGTGTGTCAATTATTTGTCAGTCTTAAACTGAAGCTGGAGTACATAATATCATATTAAATTAGCAAGCAATTTGATAATACTAATGCTAATGAACAGCTTTGAAACACTTGTATTATAAAAAACTTATTGCGAAAAATATCAGCTCAGTCTAAATTCGAATTAATCTCCCTACATTTTGTATCTTATTTTTTTTTTTACAAAGCATTCATATTCTTTTATACAATTTGAATTGGTTTTTACAACCAATTTTTTATTAATTCAAAGAGCAGCCATATTGGATGTCTGAGCATATCTAGAAAATAATAATACATTTTTGTATTCATAAACGTACTCAGAATTTCAATTGGGAAGAAAAGGCAAAAATTTATCTTCACACAAAATTTATTAAAATACTTATATTATAAAGTTATGGTCTTTCACCAAACTTTCATATGAATAACGCATCACCAACCATCAATGAGCGTTTAACTTTTAGTCATAAAAATGAATTTCATAATTTTATTGTTTCTTTTTGTTAAAATCTAGAGGGGAGGAGCGCTTCCTTAATTATGATCACAACTTCAAATTCGTTCGATATTTCGGCATTGCGCGATCATTACACGTTACGATCATTTCTTGTTACGAGCGTAGAACATTTGAGTGCGAGCGAATACGTTAACGTTAACGTATACGTTAACAAAATAAAATTTGTAACAATCTGACAAAGCGCATTCGGCATCACCGATTTGCGTTTGGTCAACGGGAGTGACATTTGCGGTCTAATCAGCACTGTTGCTTGGAACCGCGAAATTGCGGACGCCTAAGGTGAAATACCGCGGAATGGGTAGCCGTCTGCATGCGCGTGTATGTATGCGTTCGTTCGTATGTGCGTGATGCATGTACGCGCACTCGTACACCTCGATGGCTGGTAGTTAATGGATGCTTAGAGGTTGATAGCCTTGAGTCCAGTATGGCCATGACTGGGCTCTACCACGACCGACTGATTCTCTTTGGCTTTATCTTTCTTTCTTTACTTGGTCACTCCTCATCTCTTGAAAGCGTTGCTCTTTCTGTTACTCTTATTCGTCCATCCATCTCTTCATCATCTCTACTGAGATTCTTTTAATGTACCCATTCCTGTAACTCTTGATAGAAAAATTCTTGGCCTTCTATTAGAAGCCGAAAATAAATGACGCGAAATGTTACGTTTAATTGGAAAATGCTTGCGTAAATTTGACTGATACTATAATATACAATAAAACATTTTGTACTTATGTTAAAATCGGTATTTATTAAAGTATTTTGTGTTGAATTGTTAATGTATTTGAGTAACATAATATAATTCGAATATTTTATGTTAAAATGTCTAACATTTCTTGCTATTAAAATAATAGAATTTATGAGTAAGCAAACAAATTATTACATAAAAATAATATATTCGAAACATAAATTATAAGAATAAGTCATTGTACAATACATGAATAAAAGATGAATATACGTGTTAATTAAACATATTATAAATTAATTTTTTTAATATGAATTAATATAAATTAATTTATTCATTTTACTGAAGAAATATGCTGCGACAAATTGTTTCTAAATTATCAAAATGTCACACTTTTTATGTTAACATAATGATTGTATTACATTCTAATATATTATTTTTGTTTAATTCCAACTGTGTAAATTTCAATATTTGAATTGAGATATATCTTTGGGTATACTTATTTAATTATTAGACAATAATAGATTTATTTAATTACTAGACAAAAATATTTTAATGAAAAAAAGCTAAATACCACAATACATTTATATATTATATTTTTATAATAAAGTCTCGTTAAATAAAGTAATATATAATTTTATTAATTTTTTAAATTTTATATCTTTAATATTATTTTATTATGCTTAATTGTAAAATATAATTTTTATTAAGCCATATTCTTAGCCATATTCTTATTCTTCATGAGAGTCTTTAAATAATTTATTACCTGTGCATTGAGATACTTTGATACATATACGTATATAATCTTTGTCCTCCTTTGTGACACTGATCGACTCTTTTACGAAGTCGGAATTCGAATACCTATTCTTTAAAGAAGAGAGCTCATCCATTTTCCCTTGGAATCTTTTGTAAAGCATGTTATGGTATTAGAGACATTTGAGAACGAAAAGAATCCGTAGTAATACAAAAAGGATAGTAATACAAATACAAGCGCTATGATTTTTAGATCTATGTAGCATTTGTAAATGGGTTTGAATAAAAATAAGCATTACTGTCGTCTTTTCTATTTTCTCACCTATTCAAAGAAAATCTAAAGGAAATGATAAAGTTTAGGAATGAAAAGTGCGAAATCGTCAATAAATAACAAAGTATATCTAAATGAAAAAGATAAATTAAAATTTATGCGTTATAAAATGAAGTTAAACGTTATATGCTAAAATGAAGTGCGAGTATATTCAGCTTAATGTCTTTCAGTTAATTATTAAAAATTGCTACTCTATAAGGTAATAATGATATCTGAAATCTTTTAGAAGGTGCCCGCGTGAAAAGAGATTACATAATGGACGTGATGAGAGAGGATTTTTTTCCCTCGCAGTTTTACTTTTACTAAAGAAGATAAGTATTTTATCGTTATCTTATGATAAAGACATCCCCACGCTGTAAAGTATAACATCGTAAATCATTTAAGAGAGTGCATCCTGAACTTAATGCTGAACTATATTAAAAAATTCTCAAACAGTCTTCGCGTCGGCGCGTCATATTTAGAAAAATGAAGTTACGAGAAATTCTCATTAAGGTGGCGATAAGTTTTGCGACATTAATGACGAGACGTCTTATGCATGTAAAGCCATTTAGTCGCAGCACGTAGCGCCTTCGAGAGGAGAGGAAGATGAATAAAAGGAAGAACTGCGAAGAACTTAAGAATATTAAGATAAAATCAATAGAGAGAGAGAGAGAGAGAGAGAGAGAGAGAGAGAGAGAGAGAGAGAGTAGTTAGGTAGGTAGGTAGTGTCGTCGTCGGCGACGTACGTAGTAACGTAAACGTACGTACTTACTTAAGTTAAAGGTTAAGTAGGTCGTACGACGACAACA
>NW_012130076.1:3719627-3728626 GCF_000143395.1 Atta cephalotes
GAGAGAGAGTAGAGAGAGAGAGAGAGAGAGAGAGAGAGAGAGAGAGAGAGAGAGAGAGAGAGAGAGAGAGAGAGAGAACTTAGTTTGGAGGAAGTGTTCGCTCGGGCAGCTTGAGAAAACTTCGCTCTTAATTAAGGTAATGGTGTCCAAGCACACAAACGAACTGACTGTGAGGGCGAGCGAGATGCTGAGGACGGTAGGGCGTCGATAAGACAAGAACAGCGGGGGAGAGAGGGTAGTGGAAGGAACAGAGGACTACGGGGCCTTCTTGTGTCCCTTTCTGCGAGTTCCTGGTACATGGTCGGCTCCGTTAGCTTAGTCACTAGCAACTACCGGAGCAAACATAGGACTGACTGTGGTCGTGCGTTTGTCTCACTGTGGACGCAATTTAGAGTCGTCTAAAGTGCCATCTGCATCTTTGACACCGTGCGTAAATTTAAATGCTAATTTGACATGACATAAACGCTGTCCCATGTAAAACCCTTTTTCTGGAAACGTGATAGATTGAGCGTAACACATCTCACGTCAAGAGACTGTTACAATAACATAAATTTTTGCAGACGCAGGTATACATTGTATGATTTATTGCATGAGCGAAATTTACGAGTCAATTAGAGCGCATTCTGAAAATTTATACCCTATAAACAATTCGCGGAAGCGGTAACATTCATCCTGTCCAACGTTAAGTATTTTGTTTAACCTTTCTGTCAATGCATCGGTAATACTCAGGTAGCTATATCAAATTTTAAACAGTAACAATTTTCATTTTTGTGCGTCAATGCTTCAAAGCCATATTCTTCGAAAAACAGTTTTGCTGATTTTATCTCGTTTTCACTTTTACATTTTTAACAAAAATCTTGTGAAACGTGGTAATGAAAAAGTGAAAAAAATTGAAAAAATTGATAGAAAAGGGTTAACACATATTCGTAATCGTCGATAATCGTGTTATATTCCGAAGAAAATAATCAGATAATGAAATTTCATGTCTCACATGGCTTGCTGGCACAATGAACGTTAGAAATTGAAGCTGCAAATTTTCCATGCAGATAAATATGTTATTACGATTACTCCATGAGAGAGTTTTAAAAATATTTGCAGTGCTTCTAATACATTACGCTCCGATCGATATACGAACCACGGTGCATTAAAAACAAAACAAAGCATATACTTTCATATGCGTTTCATGCACGATTAACCATTGTTATTTACGCCTGATTACCAAAAAACAGTACAATGCCTCCTCTCACCGAGCAATTATTTATCACTTTATGAAGCAATGGCGTTTGTTAAATGCATCGGCAATATTATCGCGATGATTTTAGTCCCCGCGTAATCTGCATATAATGAGCTGTTCAAAGATGACGGCAGAACTAGATAATATTTACCGTACGTTCTTGTGTTGTTCGAAAATATGAAACATGCAACCCATTAATTCTGTTATTTGCGCATTATCGCCAGTCGCATGCAGTACTGTGTATTTTGATAAATGTATAATTACCATCTATAAATATAGGAAGTGTATAAGTATTCGTGTACCAGTTGGAAAATTTGTATTAAATTTAACACATTGCATATGTCATAAACAGTTTATCCAAGCCTTTGTGCTTATTTAACACAAAATGGATGCATTAGAAAATAACATAAATATTATGTACAAAAATTTATATAAAGAAGATAATACTGACATAATTTATAGGCAAACTATGAAAGTATATTTTTTCAGTAAAGTTAGCGCATTTAGGATACGTTAAAATTATTATTAATATTAAAAAATAAACATTTTAATTAACAAAGCAATTTATTAACAAAGAATAAAATAGATTGTATATTTTTCGAAATTATTTTACCTAAAAAAGTGTATAATAATTAAAATATAAATAAAAAATATATTATCTTAATAACAAATGAAAGAATGAAGAATTGTATTATTTGAACGCACGAAGTGTTCTTATAATTGAGAAATTTAGTTTCTAAGTGATCTTTTTGGCGTGCTATTATATGGACGCCCGAATTATTTTCGGTGCACCATTCTGCTGCAGTATTAAGTAAACAAAAAAGATCGACATTTTATTTATACTTCTTTCATTGAAAGCAAAAATCTAGGTAACATACATATTGCCTAAGATATCGGAAAGACGTTTATAAAAGATGTCTAAAAGAAGTTTTTAGATATCTTATATATGTAAAAAGCATGTTATATATTTAAGACGATCTCTTCTGTTTAATAAAAGTTATTCCTTTTATCGTGTTTTCCATTCATTTTTACAAAATAAATTTCTATAAATAAAATAAACCAAATATGAATGAGAGATTGCATGCGTTTTATTGTTTCCGGATATAAAGCATTATTCTATTTTCGTGTTTTGATTGGCTATCAAATAGAATTCTCCAGAAAATTATGTGATACCCAATCAGTATATACTTTTTATCACAAGATAAAAATTTTTGTCATGTAACAAAAATGCAGTAATAAAATATCAATCTAATATCTTTAGCATGAAAATGAATAAAATGCAGAGAGAAAGAAAGAGAGAGAAAGAGGGAGAGCGTGCAAATGTAAAAAATAGATTGTAGTGGAATATGATTGTTATTTTACGCTGTATCATTTTTGATTTTTAAAATTTTTCTTTAAACTCGGGTCTTTAGACGTGCCACTGAGAAATGCTTTTACGTGCCATTGCAGATAGGCCATTCCTGTTCTAAAATCATGTACACGGTTATTTTCATGAAACTCTTTTGTTTACGACAGAACGTACTCATTGTAAAAAAATTGTTAATTAATGTTTATTTTTTACAAACAAAGCTTTTTATATAAAAATATCCTCTATACGGATTATTGAAAATTAAAGGATTAAATTTAAATGCTATTTTTTAAATTGAATAACATTTTTTACTTTTAATTTTCAAATATATGAAAATGTATTATTTTAATTCAAAATATATGTGATTAAAACGACAATCCCAATCACATCAAATCAATCCAGTTTTGTAATCGAATTATTTAGTTTTAAAATAAGCAGCATTTATTTATTATTAACATATGTACTTAGTGAATAATAAATTTGAGACAAATTAATATTTCTTGAGTTAAATTGTATAACTCATATTGAGTAAAAACAAGTGGTGATTTATAGGAACGATGAAAAATAACTCAACTTAACATAATAAAAATGGTACACTTTTTACATTCACTGTATGTAAACAAAACAGATGCAACAAATCTTTCAGAAATTTCTTCTTGGTCTGAGTACAGATTTGTTTCTTTTACCAACGTGTATAGCTTTCCGTGATATTATTCGGGGCTTATTCCAGTCATGGGATATATTTATAAAGTGCGCAACAATTTGTACGCGAGTACTCTCCATTAAAACCGCTTCCACCTATGTCGCGTTGAATATCGGCTGACAAAAACGCCTCCCTCTTCATCGTCATATCGACACGGACTAACGGCCGAGTATCCACTCGGCGAGTTTATCGGCTTCCCTATTATCGCGCGACCAGCTCTTTCGGAGTTACGTTGCCCGAATACATTTTCACGTGATTCGGAGTTCCGGCAAAACGTAAACGCCTCCTCCTCTCCCCCCCCAGATTTAAATACCACCCGCGAGCTGACTCCCCTTTTTTTTGCGACCGCCATCCAGTCGTGAGTGTCGACCGTTGATTGCGGACGGCAAAACGCATCGTAACGTAAGACCAGCCGGCCGATCGGCGTGACGAAAGCGAAAGAGAGACAGAGAGAGGAAATAAGAGAAGAAGCGTGCAGTGCCCGAACTTGCGTGTGTTGGGCGCAACGATGCATAACGTGGGGAGTTTTACTTTGCGAGGGATCGAGCGCGAAAGGGAGAAGGAGGGGGGGAGAGAGGGGGACGTCGACGGGAGCACGCGGTAACGTGTTCGCGCTGGAGATCGGAATATGGTTGGAAAAGGGACCGGGTTGGTCTGACCGGCATAAAGCCCGTGTCACACTACGCGTTAAAGATTAAGGATCGAGGATTGCGAAATGAAGATTAAAATTCAGTTAGACGGAACGAAAGAAAGTAGAATTAAAATTATTTTCGCTACATTCTAATTTCTAATTCGCAATCTTCGGTCTCTCCGACGTATAGTGCGACATAGGCTTAAGAGATCGTCCATGGAGAGAAGGGATCGTCGTTGGCCGTGGAAGAGCGCATCGGGCGGTCGGCAGGTGAGGATCGGGGACGAAGGACGAGGGACGACAGGCCATAGAGGGGTACGGGGAACTCCAACAGGGAGAGGAATGGAGAACGATCACGGCGATCGAGGGGAAAGAGGCTAAAGTGCGAGCGAGAGGAAGATGGGTTCGCACGCGAACGGCGAGAGTCGTCGCGAGTGTACGAGAGAGACAGTGTGAGCGGCTGAGCGAACGAGAGGTGGGGGGTAGAGAGAGAAAGAGAGAAAGGAAAAGAGCGGAAAGGGAAAAGAGAGAGACAGCGATAGTCTACTAGGCTCGCTTTTCACGGCGTCCGCAGCGGCGCGCTAGTCTCGGCTTGCCGTTCCGACGTGACGGACGTATGTTCGCGGCGGTCGTCCGTTTCCACGTGGAGAGGCAGAGCTCCGACAACGCTCTGTCGTCGATGTGATTCATTGTCGCGCGCGCGGAGTTTTTCGTGGAGTCGCGCCGCACGGTGATGTCTCGAGTGAATGTATAATAGCGCGTAGGAAGAGCAGGTGGATCCACAAAACCGTGGCGACGCCGGCTACCGGTGGAATCGTTTCGCGCTCGCGGCTAACTTCACAGTGCAGTGACACGGTTTTTTTTTTCAACGTATATATACAGTGCGCGCGAATGTGAGACTGCCAGTTGGACGACGACAGTTGATTACGCGACGCGACGAGTGGTGTATCTACGCGGAATTTTTGGATTACCTGAAGCACAATTCCGAGAAGCGGAGGGGACGCTTTGCCTCGCTGTGTTTTGTTGCGGCCGGCCGCGAGGGAATCACAGCGCAACAAGGTCAGTGTCTCTTCTCGATCATTTCTCCGAGACTTCGAGCCGTTCCCTTGCTTCCGCGAGACAAAGAACGCCTGCATTCGCTGGTGCGGAATGCGTGAGGTCGCCGTGCGAAAGCGAGTAACGTGTTAAATTACGAATCGTGTAAGGAAGCGTTTCTCGGCGACGTTTCAGTCGATTTACGCGACGTTGCATCGATCTGACAGTTCGATCGTCGAACAAGATGGCGTCCTCGAAACTTTTCAATCTTCTCGTGAGCTTAGATGTGTTTTTTATAGTGTATTCTTTTTTGTAATTAAAGTGATGTTGGTATATGTTTAAAATTTAATGAAAGTCAGAAGGAAAATTCTAGACGCAGTTTAGTGCAGCGATAAAAAAACAAATCTTTTCACGTGTCGGAATAAAACTGGAGACAAGGAAAACGCTGGACAAATAAAGATTGATTGACGGAGTCTCGGGCTAGTATTTATAGTCCGTTCTTATTTCAGGCCTATCTTGATCCTTAACTACAGCTGTAAAAACTAACTCAAGTTCTTCTGTTAAATTCATAATTATAAATGTCAAATTATACACCCAATTCGAGTTATTTTTGATCATTTTTATAGGCCGCCATTGCTTCTCGTTATGTCATTCAACTAAAACAATAGAGTTAAGCTATTTAATTAAAAAATGTGTTCGACACAAATTGAATTTATTGTTTATCAAGTGCATATGTTAATATAAATGTTTATTTTGAAATTAAACAAATTCAATTACAGAAATGGATTAATTTACATTTTGATACGTAAAAGTTAAAAATAACAAAATAGTATTTAAATCAAGAGATTAGGTTATCATTGGCTGCGTTCAGTAGAAAAAGCAGCTTTGCAACTGTTGTAAAATTCTTATGATTGCTTTATACATTTAGACCCAATGAGAAATTAAGGGCAAGATTTTATCATATTAAAGAATTTTACAACAGTTGCAAAGCTGCTTTTTTTGTTGAACGAACAACCATTTTTTGTTGAAGGAACTACCATTGTTCCTTTCATATTTACTGTGTAAAGTGTCTTTTGAGGTGCAGAATGCAAATAAACCTCTATTTTATGATGATTGATAGAGTTTTTTTTCTCTACAGTTTAAAAATCTCATAGTACACACGTAGTCATTAATGTCTTTTCTTGAAACTAACTGTTTTTCAGGCATCTGCATATGTATCATATGTATGTATCATATTAATATTAAAATAAGTGTTTAAATATGGTTAAATATACGTTTTATAAATAATTGCAGTATAACTGCAAGTTGTAACAAACTGTATTCGTTACATACGAACATCTAAATACATACATCTGTCAGAAACGTAAGAAACTTCAAGCGAAAAGGCATTATTGATCACGTGCATATCAATCATACAGATTATGCCAACCGTCTAAAATTTTTCACTCGGGTTCAAATGACCCGTTATTATAATCGAGAGTTAAATAATATTTCGAGCCTTTGATACGGCGCTGTGATTAGTTTATGACATTTTGAAAGACTGGAATTAAGACAGTCTCAAATACAGTAAGAAACTACGAACATCAGTCTCGGAAAGTTCCATTATTCGCGCTGCGTGTCTGAATGTTTTTTTCTTGCAATCTCGAAACCGGTGTGCAGGTCACATAACGACTCACTGTCTTATTCGTACGAGTTTCGGAGTGGAACTCGCTTCGTCGCTCGGTGAACGAACGAATTTTTTTATCGCGCTTCCAGAAACTCAGCTTTTTATCCGAGCGGGGCGGTACACCTACCAGGAAAAATCAGGGGGAAAAAGTGTGAACTGCGCATCACACTTTTTACCGAAGCATTTCACTCACAATTGCGCGTGACGAAATCTCTTTATGAGATTCCTTTATGAAACTTCTTTATGAAAATCAATGCCGACTAGACTGTTTCGATCAGATAGCGATAGTGATTCGATAAGAACGATATAATGCTGGCTTTATTTGGTTGTTATTATTTTATCATCGGCTAAAATAAATGAGCATGATTTTTGAATGGACTACATTTCATTCGAATTACTCCGCTCATCCATTTGATTCTCGTCGCTTTTTCGAACGAAAAACAGATGGATCCGAAATGTCGTTCGTTTCTATCTAAATTCAGTTAGCACGCGCGCTGATAAAAAAAATCTGTGCGTATACATGTATACATATTTTTTTCGCGGTCCATTTTAATATTGTACATGGCGCTGTGCACGCAAATTCGTTTATATCGTTCGGCGCAATTTATTTAACTCCGCGCTTTTTACGTCGAACCGGGTGAACATAATATAAAACACGATACGCTACGTTTAAATTATTATTCATAAAAGATACTGCAACAGTAATTATACAGATACGTTTCTCTACAGTGCTTCGTTGCTGTGCGCATAAAAAGTCAATGCTGTACGAGTTTGTTAAAATGAAGATATCGTTGTTATAGAAATTCTCGCGCACCGCATCATGTTGATTTTAACGTAACTGAATTTGTTTTGATGTTACGTACATTTGATATCGGGAAAACTTAATGAAAAAAAACAATTGTAAATTCAGTTTATTCTCTCTCGTTCATTCTCTATTTTTCTTTCATCCTACAAAGGCTTTACATGCGGAACAAAAAAATAAGAACGCGCAAGCCTTGTAACTTCTTCACGCAGATGTTTATCCGTTGTTTATGCATAATCCATTATATATATTGTACGCTAAGTTTACGCGCACAACGCTCCGATAGATAATTCAAACAAACACAACGTAATTCTATCCTCCTTTGATTCGGCTTTAATGACGGACGGCATTAGGTAATCTATTGTTCATCTTCTGGAGCGGACGTCGAAATCTGTAAGACACTTTACTGACATTGGGGTCTGTAAGACCCGAGATAAGATCTATTTAAGTTATGTTAATTAAAAGCATTAATTATCTCAAAGAATTAAAATGATATAATTCATTAAAATATTCTCAATTACAAATCTCTTTGTAATTGAATCAAAAATGTAAAACAATTCATTAACAATGCTTATTAGCATCAAAATTATTAAGTTGCTTGTTAATTTAATATATACTATTTAATATTACTATTCTAGTTCTGTTCATAATTGCGTTTTAAGATTGAAAAAGATTTCGGCGCGCAGTTTGAATTAGATATGTATGTAATTTGCTCTGAAATATAATTAATATTCGAAAATAATATTCGAAAAATATATTTATTTATATAAATATCGAAAATAGATTTATTTCTCTTAATTGATGCACAATTCGATTTTCTTTTTTATATTTGCAAATTTGGATTATTCTTGTTAAAACGTACTTTCTTATAAACAACTAACGGTAATATAACATGAATGTAATTTCATACTCAACAATATAACACATGTTGCACATAATAAAATTACATTATTGTTTGTGAAATTATAACATTGATGTTATATTAGTCGGTTGATGTTTATTCGCCACTCTGTTAGCATTCATAAATAAATTTTAGTAAGAATAATCCATATTTGTAGATGTAACAAAGAAAATTGAATTGTTTGACATTTTTGACAAAGAAATATGTAATTAAGTGGGTCCAATAGATCCATTTATCCGTCAGCTCCAGAGGGTTTAATGTGATATCAGATATTTTCGGAGCTAAAGTAGCAAATTTTATGTTTGTGGAGAAAAGTATGGATTTAAAAATAAGTGTAACAACAGCCATTTATTTTTAACAAATACTGCAATTATTCATTTTTGACATGTTTGAAGAGACAGCGAAACAATCACCTTGAAAGCAGGACATCTAGTCACGTTATCTATTGTCCGACTTCGAAGACGTTCAAACTTTTTCGCGGAAACGCGCGTGACGTCACGTACTGCGATATTTCGATACCTACTCCCGGTTCGCCGTAGACACCTCGGCTGTTTGTTTTGCTGGCGCCGGTATTTGTACGCACGTGTGTGAGTATCGGATGGGTACACGCCCGTCTCTACGTGCAGTGTCAACAAACTGACGTCGTCGTTGACGACGCTCGGTCTCTCTCTCTCTCTCT
>NW_012130076.1:3730280-3737161 GCF_000143395.1 Atta cephalotes
TTCTCTCTCTCTCTCTCTCTCTCTCTCTCTCTCTCTCTCATACTATTGAAAATAAAATCTTAAAATAAAGATTTTTTGTATAAAAAAATGTAAATTTTAATATTTCTTGCGTATCTCACAAAATTCACTATACGTGTTTTAGTTAAAATTAACATTGTTACACATTATTTTATGTTATTAACATTATTCTTAATAGTGTTACTATATCGAAAAAATATCTAGTTGACCGAGAGTGACAATAAATTATATTTAAATGATTTTATGATAATTACAACCATTCTTTTGTATGATATAAAATATGCAATCTTTTTTGTAATGTTATAATACGTCGACAAAATAAATTTCAAATTTGTGGAAATCGATAAATGATTTGGTGGTTTTTATTGTGATTGTTCGTCCATCAAACGCACTCGATTTATTACTCTTTAATTATAATAATGACGTTTGAGTACAAGACATAACAGGATATCTTTGTTGCATCAACATCGATGTACATGCCATTAGGCGTCAAACAAACGTAGTTTCCGTGGGTGTTGCTGAGACCCACTCCATTCGAATCCGTATGTTAACGCTGCTTCGTTAATTACACCCCATGAGATTACGACAGGGACAGGTGGCTCCGATGATTAGCTATTGTCCGTCCTGGAAATGCCGGTCGGTCAGACAGATACTTAAGCATTGTCGATAAGTACTGATTAATGTACTCCGAATGCGGTGTCAATATCGGATCGAAACGTTTTAGCTTTTAGGTAGAAAAATTAGCTTATCTGAAGAGTCGGAGAAAACTTTTCAACAATTCTCTCATGACCGAAATTGGAGAACCTATCGTGTGACTGTTCAGAAAACTTCCCAACCTTCTAACATTCCGGTCTGTCATTCTCTAATGCGTGTACATTAGGTGTTTTAAGTAACAGAGATAAAATATCTGAATATTTACACGGAAAGAATGGTTCTGCAGAAGATTTATTAGATAGATATGCATCTAAAATTAATTTAAGTTGGAACAATGAGGCGAATTTCAAACAACCGATCATAAACTTTATTTATTAAGACTTATTATTATTGACAATAATAAAGAAATGGCTCAAATGATTAAAAATTAAGTAATTAAGGAGTCAAATCACAATTAAAAACAATAATTATTAATAATTTATACATAAACGTATTAGATCGAAATGTTTATTTATAAATTATTTTTAATTGCGATTTGGCTCGTAGCTGCTTATTATATTACTTATATTATTATATTTAATCGCACTGAAGATCTCTTGATGGTCAAAACGACCATTTTCATCACGAGAATAAATTAATTTTAAACATTCAAATATTATTTTCTCACTAGTTATTATATTTAATTTTAAATGATATTTGTTTGTCATTAATTATAGCACAATTACCCAGTTAGCCTTCATTGTATAGTTTGATTTAAAATAAAATTAATTTTGTTGAACTTTCTAAATAATTATGTAGAACGCTCAAACTGATCGCTAGAATGTTAACTTAAAACTTTTTGTAACATTGCTTATCATGCTTGAACTCCTTACAATTATTTTAGAAATTCAACGAAATTAGATTTATATTTACTTAAATTTTTAAATACTTTAACAAAATCGTTCTTTCTGTATAAATTAAAATTATCTAGTTCTGAGAGACTCATGAATAAAAAATATATAAGAATGACTAGTCCAGAAACACGTATTGCATTATTTTTCGAACGAAATCGAGTGTTCGTCGTCAGCAGATTTGATTTTCGAGGGCAACAGGAGAGAGGCAGTCTCGCAGACACGCGCCTATACGAATCGTGAATTCAAGAACGACGATAAATATGCTGGATAAAAGGCCGCCTGGAGTATAAAAGTAACAGCACAACACAACTACGTCTTGCATTTGACGCGAAGGAGCAGCTGCTGCGTCCTCGTCTCTATCCTGCGGTCGAAAGACGATGATTCTTGAGAGCGCGACTAATTTTACGAAGGAAAGCGAGGCGAAACGCGAAAGATAGCGGGTGTTCACTCTCCACGGAGTTAAACGTGCAACTTCATTAAAAAAAATTTTTTTTTTTTACGCTTGAGTCAGGCTGCCACTCGTATGCAATTCGGTGCGTATTTATGAGACCAGTCATATCTTAATCTCAACGCGCTGTCGATGCGCAAAACATTCTGTTGTGTGTGCACGCATTAACGCGTAGAAGCGTATTTCTACGATCGGACAGTAAATTTACGATAATCGGTTGCCTGTGATAACCTGCGGGAAACTTGCTAGTCGCAAAAACAAAAAAAACTATGGAGTAGAAAGTTTAGCACGACCGTTATTCTAACTTTGCCGCATCGCAGCTTATAATATAAATTATTGCCTCCGAAAAAAGACCGTCGTTCCATTTCGAGCTATTGATTTCTAATATTGTCAATATTCATATATCTCCGTGTAATTCCTTTATTCATTATCGGTAGGTAACAATATCGATTTTATTTGGCATCTATCATATCAAAAGTATATCGAGAGTGCGCATTACGAATCCGGCTACAACATAGTATTTTTTTCGTCGTGGTTCCGTCTAATGAGCGCCACTGTGTATAAGCAAGGCGATGTGCTGTTTTCTCTCTTTCTTTCTGCTCCTCATTCGTTTTCTGCTACTCATTTGTGCTTGGTACTCGTTTGGCTCGAATGTCATATGGTGTGTTCGCGCGCTCTCGCTGAATAATTCCATCGGCAGACAGCTCTTACTCGATTATGGTGCAAATCTAATCGAGTTTTGTTTGGGAAAAAACAGCGAATCGCGTTATAGTTTGCACGAGCTTGTACATGAACTGCACCCCCGAAATGTCACTCACGTTCTCGTAAGTGTTCATGCGAGTTCCCTGGAAACTACCCGACTCGCCACCACTCACATCGTAAGCAGAGCATGAAAAAGGCGAAGAACATGTATGTACGCCAAGTATTTGTAGAAAAAAAATCTAAATTAAAAACACACACACATATATTTTTTATATATACATTGAGAAATGTTCTGGTTGTACCATGAAATGCAAATACATAAAATAAATTTTAATTATACCAATCAGAATTCTGGTTATCGTAAAAAGGTTTTGTTATAATAAAAAAGCTGCGCAACGACAATGTAACGATATTGTACAGTCGTTAAGAGTTACAGAATAGGCTCCTAAATTTCTTAACTAAATATGTTAAAATTATAAGGACGCGAACGTCATATAAGTTTTCTGCTTGTAACATACAATTTTTTTTATAAATTAAAATATTGCTGATGAAAACTTAAACTGAACTTTCATCAGCAATAAAACCGTACATAACGTACATATTAATCGTGAATGTTTTTTCATCTTTGGCGACTTTATATAATTATTAAAGTTAAATTTTATTGGAGCAAGTACTCTGCGTCGAGTCCTATCGCCTACTTTTTTGTTATTATTTGTTTGAATTTCCTTGATTAAATTTTCGATTTGACTATAAATGTTTGATTTTTATCTTTCTGGTTGAATCTAACAGAATTCTAATTAATGCAATAAGACTTATTCTTGATACGTGCATATAAAAAGAGCAGCAGATACATGCATTGCGCGCTCGAAAAACGTCCGATATCGTGACGCGATATATTTGACCTGACCTGACCCGGTCTTAAGGTTTTCCGGATCGTCCGACTTTCCATGAGTGGATGCCAAGAACCTTACGAACCCGATCGGCAGGAACAAGTCGCGCGAGCGATCGATACTGTCGATTTTACTATCTTATCGGTTATTCGACCGCCGCCATCGTCGTTCGGTTTTCCGCTTCAGAGATACTCGCGATCGCAATCATGATTACGCGTATATATGCACGCCATTTTTATGGGTCTCGAATAGTTTTAAGTCATTGACCTGTGTGTAACGTATAATACTCTCGACGACATTGAGATTCCTCGAGCTTTCGTAATCGTCCAAACAAATGAAACGCAGTAACAGGTGCGACAGATTAATTTGAATTTTAATAATCGCGCCTCGCACGCCACGATGAAATAAAATAAACTGTGAATAAAAGTACGAGTAGATTGCAACGAAATAAAATGCTGTCGACAGCATTATTGTTCGAGAGTTCCGCTGTGTAATTTCCTTCTCTGGGCGAAAAATCAAGAGAAGTGAAAATTTTTACTTCAATTTCTAATTATGATTAGATTTTGTTGAATAAATTTTTACGCGTGATTTAAAACTACGGAAAATAAAATATGAAAACGGAAATGAGAAAATTTATGGCACTTGATTTTATTTGACGATAACGTAGCGATAATGCAATGTTTGAGTTATTTTTCCCTTGATAGAAAATCTCTTCTAAATGTAAGCACATAATCTCAAACACCTGGCACTGCGAAGGTCTTCACACCAGCAGGTATACACTCTGGGAAACAAGCCTGCTCACTCCTTTGTAATAGTACACTCGTGATAAATGATGGCATTTTTTTTGTGCTGTCCGAAAAATTATTTACGGGCAAAAGTTTGAAAAGCAACGGAAGGAAAAAATTAATTACGCGAATGGAAAATTATTATCCGAGATTTTTCCTTTCAAAGCATCAGGATACGTAATGAAGTTGTTTATTTTTCACTTTGGTGGTTTACATTTCCTGGATCATACAGCAGCAAACGAAATGTGTCTTTAAAAAGTTAGTTAAACTCGAATTTATCGTTGCACCTTCATCATTCTCTTTGTATCACCAATTCGTTATATAATGACTTGCTGTATTTCTTCTTATTCAACGCGCTCGTGGATCGACAATCGCCGAGCCAAAGAATGCATTGCTTTGAAGCTATCTTGACAGTTAATTTCCTGAGTGGCAGCTGCACGTATACGGCGAATAATCGAATACATGTACGCGTCGTCGTTTTATCGATTTCACATACGCCGGAATCTGCACATTTTAATTAGGAAAAAATTTATATACATTTAATGCTTATTTATGGCATGTATAATATTTATAGAATCATCGTAGCTGACGGTTCCATTGAATCAATATGCATATCTCATGTATTAATATTAACGAAGACATAATTTTAAAACTTGTATGAAGCATGTAGTTGTTACGAATATTAACATAAAAAGTCCATCGCGTAATATCGGGATAACGGGAAACTCGGTAATCATATGATAACAAATAAAACTTTAGTAGTACAGTTACAATGTTACAATGAATATCATGGATAAACGTGATGCTTTGTGATATTATTAGCGAACGAGTTAATGAGTTTTTCGCGCTGCGTCCTATCGCGTTTCTCCCTCCAATGTTGTTCATTCAGTAACGCGACGAATAGTCGTCCGATCCCGATCGCGTTTACGTGTAAGCGGATTTAGCAGCTTTTTGTGACAGTAGCGCTAAGAAGATTATGATAAAACAATGTATAGGAGTCACACAGAACGAGTGGCAGAGAAATGAAATCTGTATGACGGGTAACAGAACTGTAGGTAATTCGATGCGCGATTTCATTAAAATTCTATTTTCCATTCGGTATTCATTCGCGCCCAACTGGCCGGTCAATGTGCTTTGAAGTAAATAGAGGCTGTTTTCATGTGGAAAGAAATAATACGAAATTTTTGTACGATCAGTGTCATTAATTATGCAATTTTGACAACTGCAACGTCAAAATGGAAACGAATGGCAAGGCGATTCTTTCTCTCGTGCGCGAAAGCCCCGCCAAATGAGAAATAAATCCGCGCGGAAATTATATAACGTCGAACGGAAAAATATTTTTTGTAAGCTTGTTTTTCATGCATTTTCTTTTATGCATTTCCACTGCGCAGAGAGGGATTTATTTCCTTTTGGCTTACCAGATTTTCCTGTTTTATTTTGAAATTAAAACGGTGGAAGATATGACAAAGCGATTTCAAATATGAATTATTCGTAAAACATTGAGATTATATCATATGTATGTATTTTGTATGTAGAACTGAATCTCATCATTTCTATATATAGAAGTGAATATACTAACTGTAAACCTAAAGCGTCACGGTGTTCCATGCCGGCTGCACAGAATAAGAACATATATATATTTTTAACATACTCCTCTCAAAACATCGCCGAGGTTGGTTCGTTTACACGTATATTCTCGCGTTAAAAGCTATTTAGCTGTTTTCTGAAACTGTTTCATCACGTAGTTTCGTGCTGCAACAAGATAACGCCGAGTATCGTAAAATACATTTGGAGGAAGCTTGAGAAATCGAAACAATACTTGCTTAATAGTAGCTTCGATTTGTAAAGAATTATATTCTTCGAAAAATATCATTAAATTTTCCGTGAGAATGCATTTTCTTCACGAACAACATATTTTTATACCATTCGAAATTGTTGCTGTACCAATGCTTTCTTAATCACGTCTGTCATTAAATTTACAATTCTTTTTACGGTTATTCAGTTTTCAAATTATAAAGAAATATACTAGTATCATGTGATTTCGATAACGAGTGCTTGAAATCGTTTTAGTAGTAGTTCGTAGTATGTGTATATTTTATTGTACAGAGAATATTTTATCAAAGAATCTACGTAGAGTACGTACTTTGTATATATACAAGAGCCTCGGGAGTAATCCAAACGAACCACGATTACACCGATCGTCGGGGAAAAGTCCTCGACGGGATGTGCGACGGCTCGGGCGCAAATGGGAATGCAGCACGACCCTGGGATTAATAACGTGGAAATTACGTGGGTCTAAAACTCTCTCCCGCAGTCTGTAACAAAATCAGAACGTCGAAGATTGGTCTGCCCTGAGCGATTACGAGGGGAAGAGAGAGAGAGAGAGAGAGAGAGAGAGAGAGAGAGAGAGAGAGAAGAGATAGGAAAGGTAGAAGAGGAGAAGGAACGAAAGGGAAGAGAGGAGAGACGGACGAACCGGACGACGTAGAGA
>NW_012130076.1:3739541-3741758 GCF_000143395.1 Atta cephalotes
AGAGAGAGAGAGAGAGATTTTATAAGTAAATAAAAAGAAATATCTTTAATCGATAAAAGTTACACAAGTAATTTATATTATAAAAACTCTTTTAAAAGTATATAGTATTTCGAGTAATCTCTTTTCTACTTTTTTGAGAGCTGTATTATATAACGCGTTTCAACTGAAAGTAAAGTTGCTTCGAGAATATTGATTTATTATATTTCAAAATGTTCTGCCCTCGAAAGCAATGAAATTGATCACAGACGACCGTTGTATAACGGAAACATACGATCGCAATGATGAAATGAAATCGGCCAAGGTGTTCTACGTTAACGCAGACACAATATATATATTATATATATATATATATATATATATATATATATATATATGTGTGTAAGATAGTAGAGAACGCAATGTATACACATGCAAGTAAAGTCAAACTCGACATTGTTTCCGAGCACAGACGGATTACGTGTCCACTTGAAGAAGTTTCATGTTATTTCTGGAGTATACGTAATTTGTCAAAGTGTACGTAAGACATTGTCTTTACATTCGGCCTGTAATCTACGATATGATACTTTGTTTTTTCAATTCTTCGTATATATAGCACGCAGTTTCATTATATCCTAATTATCACGATTTGTTGTCGAAAATTTGATTTTTCCGGCACGAGCGCGAAGTTCTCTCATTGATAATTTTTATTCTTACATGATTCAAAAATATGTATGCCTCTCCTTAAGTCCAGACTGTGCAATGCAGATAGAAATCGCGATTGTGTGCGAGAGATTGGGACTTGACCGACTGTAATCCGTTGTCAACCACGGGTATGACATAACTCATCCTCATTGTCCCACTCCAAATGTCCAATACGCAACCGCGGTACAATCCTCGATGCAGAATCTGATAGGGCTTTATTCGATGCCGCGGTTATCATCATAGTAACAGGACAGCAATCGTTGTTGGCCGCGAACCATGACTTTTTGGCTCCAGCGACTTCGGAGCTTTCTGGGGAAATAAACTTTGCCGCTGGGTGGCGTTTAAGTTATTACGTGATCACGAGACTGATGGGAGAAGTTCCTTCCTCGGTGAGAGAGTGAGATCGTCGTTGTTGTTTTTTTTTCCCGGGTTAATCTCAACGGCATAAAGTTTATTTCTACTTTGCTGCGGCGCCTCGCGTTCCGGACCGGTTGCGTGCGTGGGCACTTGCAAAAAAATTCGCGTGTGAAAGTATGAAAGCTCGTTAGAGTATGTATATAAATTTCTGAATCGACTTTAGGGGAGAAAATATGACTTTTGGACACGTATCCATGCTCTTTATCGAGAGAAAATTTTTAACATTTTTTTTCGCATAATTTGTTTTTTACAAACAACTGGAAAACTAGCGTGCGGATAATTTAAATCATAAATATCAGATTACAGTGAAACGACTTCTTCGATAATCATTATGGGATTTTCGTATCCGCTGGCTTCGTACGCGGTGGCGCGTAATTGGTTCAAGAGAAAAGAACCATTCACGGTCGGACCGCACTGCCAATTATTCATGCTCGTGTCTGCCGACCGATATGCGTGATTAATGATAAAGGAGTATGCTCAACGGTAGACCACCTCAATTTCTCGCGGGTTCCGCACTCTTATAAGCCTTTGATAGCGCAGGGCTACTGTAAAGGGAAAAACGGATATCGAAAGTATATATATATGATCGTGCATCGAGAATAGGTATTATAATTTTCAATATGGAGCGATATCAGAATAGAAGCAGATATCTTTATTATACAATGATTGTTGAAACTGTGCTATTATTAAACAAATATTTCATAATTAAATATATAATCAGAATAAATTCCTATCTGCAAGATAACTCCTTCTTTTGATAAATTTGGTATTTTTCGAAGTTTTAACCCTTTACTACATGGCGTTTGTGAGACCCCATTCCGATTTCTGAGCCTCACAATTTTGCGAAAAGTTACTTAACCCCAATAAAACGATCAAAAATTCCATGGCACTTGCTTGTACACCAAAATACAACAAAATTTAAAAATCCATTACAAAAAATAATTAACAAATCATCACCTAGAGTCAACGATCAATAGAAAGAAAACACTGTTCTCTTTATCCTAGGAAGAAGAATCGCAAAGCAAATCATAATTGCATCGAGTGCAAAAATCCTGTTTGTAATATTCGAAAACTATTTATATGTATATATATATATATATATATATATATATATATAAT
>NW_012130076.1:3741778-3744795 GCF_000143395.1 Atta cephalotes
AAGACTACGTAGTAGTACGACGTACGTAGTAACGTAGACGTAGAGNGAGAGAGAGAGAGAGANGAGNGAGNGAGAGNANTNAGNGNATNANGNNGAGNGAGAGAGAGAGAGAGAATGAAAGAGATGGATGGTAGAGGGTGAACAGGAAGAAGTAACGGAGAAAGAGGGACAGAGAGCGGGTCCAAACCCGGGCCAATCGAGCGCAGGGCAGGCTTTGACGATAATTACGTCATAAAAAAATAATAGCTCGACCGGTTTCGCATTAGTATACTTGTACAGTACTGCGGGGCTTGCGAGAGATCGTTTGTGTGTCGTAAAGAAGAACAGCTTTTCTCATGTGGCACCGACCGACCGATCGTCGCCGATCGTTCTTCGTGCGGAATACCGTTGCCAATGTTTCATAATAACATTTCGGTCTGCGTTTAACGACTATAAAAGACTTAAAAACTTTGAAGGTACTTTTAAATAACGCGCTTAGCAATATCGTCTGTAATATTTTGAGTGTCACGTAACACACAAAATAATATTAGCTATTATTAACACTCTGAAAATATGAAATACAAACTAAAATTTCTCTTTCTTTCCTTGCAGATTATATAAATGTCTGCGTCGCGAAAGCTATCTCAACCCGACTTTCATGTCTTTTCACTTGAATATAATATTTCTAAGCATTAAGTATTCCACTTGTGAGTGAGACTATATTTTTATAAAAAATAACTATTCTCCTTTCTGAGAAGATTGCTGACAAAGCTCTTCGTCCTTACTTTTCTTGGATCTCGCACGATCGCTTCCTCCGCTTATGCGTTCTCTATGCGACGTCAGTTGCGTTGCCGGTGGTCAACGTCGAAGAAACCTACGCTTATTCCACATGCATACCAAAGTAATGCTCAGTGCTCCTCAACTATTCGATATGACAGTAAACTTATTGCAAATCTAGAAAACTCGAAAGCCCAAGAAATTGACGAAAAATTTATCTTGCCACAATAGAGACACATGAAATATTGGTCTAATTAACAGTCTTCAATACTTTTCTTAATATCATTAATATGTGTAAAATAACGTAGTTATAGACGATATGTTTAACGAAGTTGCTTTTTCTTTCGTACATGTTCATGAAATGCAAATATAATGGTAATAAAGTTGAATGTCTAATTTTATGAATCAAGAATTATAAATAATTATTTATCTCATGTGTTTTTACTATGTGCTTAAATCGTGAGCTAATTGAGAAACTCGACTTGGTGTACCGATCCGCGAATCACCGTCACTTTGCGTAGTACTGATTTAGCCTACGTAATCCTGTTCTCGAACCAGCCGGCGGCGGCCAAGCGGGCGTGCGAATGAATGGGCGAGCAGGCATTCGCTCGTAGAGCGAGTATGTACGTAGCGCCGCAACCTTAGCCGCGGCCCAGAGTGACAGGAAATCACCGGTTTAAATTAGAGACAATAACGTACCGCGAAGAACTTCACGATTACACGACTACGCATACCCGGGAAGAGAACACCAGCGGCGGTGGATTACTGGCGCACAGCTGCAACCGCGGTAATAAGCCCCCTTGCTAATTTGGTTCTCGACTCTGCAGCGCCGAGATACACCGAGAGAGGAAAAAGGAGAGGTGAGCTTTCTGCTAATCCTGCGGCCCCTTTGGTCGTTTTTACGCTACTGTCGTTGTCTTACGTAAATGTGCGACGATCCGTATATCCGCGGTTCCTCAGCCGCCTGTTTCCTGCAGACGACACGGTTGGAACGTAGGTAGATAGCTGTGGTGTGTTTTTAATCCGGCACGGTGGCACACATTAAGTAATATAGCGAAATTATTAATTGCATCATCCAGGAAGTCGACAGGAGGCAGTAGGTGGCACAGTGAGTCTCCGTGCTATGCTAATACGTTGCAAGTGTCATTAACATATTATGCTAATTCATGGATGGGACCGTAGTTTTATTTTGTCTTTAAGCTTATATATGCGTTTGGTATATTGAGTTGAAGCCAGAGGAAAAAAGTTCTCGTATATGAGCATGACTTAATCAAATATTGAAATTGTAATGAAGATTTTCTTATATCCCGCTATGTTATGAGTAGATTAACATATTCGAGTAAAAAATGTATGTTAGTATTTAATTTGTATAAAATATACAAAAAAATCTTTATATATCAATCTTTATATTTGCATTGATAAGTGATATTACGATTACAAAGATAATATTTGTATAGAAATCTACTTTAATGTAATTTTTTCAAGAATCATTTTTTAATACTGACTGTGTACTTACATTTTAAACTCTCATTTCTTACGATATTTTTATACCTACTGACTGTCTTTTGATAATTTATTTTTTTCTTTTATATTACTTTTATACTATATCATAATTTTATTAATGTTTCTTCGTATTCTTTATATTTGATCTTCTTATCACTCGATCTACTAATCATTTATAACTGGATACTTTTGAAAATAAGGATTGATTGCAAGTCATGTGCAATAAAGAACGATAGTGCAGTTTTATTCGATTTAATTTTCTGAAGATGACTCAAAGTCGAACTGAAATGTTTATACTTTATTACGTTTTTTTTTTTTTTTTTTTCAAATAAATAATGTCATTTTGAATTATGCACCAAGTTTCGTCCCAACTCATTAGCCCTATTTTTTATATTGTTTCTCAAGAATATTTGCTTTATTTATTCTAGACACATTTTTATTATCTGTAGTGGAGCATCGTCGCTGTGATAAATTTCATCGTTTTAACGGAACAAGAACGGGAAATATAAATTTAGAATGACTGTGTATGTGTCGGCACCGCACGAAATAAAAATATCATGTGGAAAAAAATGTGGCCAAAAAAGTGAAATATATGTGATATAAAACAAAAACTAACAATAAATACATGAATTTAAAGGCTTAAAGAAAAAAACTACATGAATGTAAAGTAAAATTCGGCGAGAGAGAGAGAGAGAGAGAGAGAGAGAGAGAGAGAGTATTTAATAAGTAAAATAAAAAGAAATATTACTTTAATACGA
>NW_012130076.1:3750859-3758344 GCF_000143395.1 Atta cephalotes
ATATATATATATATATATATATATATATATATATATATATATCACTGTGAAAATATTATTCATGGAAATAATACTATTTTTTTTATTCTAAAGATTTAAAAAAAATCTATTTGTCTATCTTATAAACAAAATTTGCATGCTTTTTGACAATGTATATAAATGGTCATTGCACGCAAGTGTGCGTGGTAAAATAGCTTGAAGTGGTCGTCGCAGGTTTTCCTCGCATCGTTCGTCATTGTCGTAAGTTGCGAAACTACGCTGTGTCCCCTGAGATTCCGGAGAGAACAGAATTACGTTCCGACTTTACGAAGCGAAACTTTTCCACGCTATCCTTTTTATCGTCGTCTCTCAGTGCGTTGGACCTCGCGAAGGTCCCCGTTTATTATCGAACCACCCTCGTTGAAGCGACTGCTGTTCCGTAGGGGTGCCGCGGACCCCATCGGATGACTCATCTCGCATAGTTCTATTACGGGGGCGGCAGTAAAGACGCTCCCTAACGACAGCGTCGCGATGCATCTCGAACCCCGATACGCAGCGAAACGGAATTATGGGAGCGGCAGCGCGTCGCTTTTCCATCTCGTTCCTCCCTTTCCATGCTGTCAGTACAATTTTCGTGCCCGCGAGAAATTATAACGTTGAGAAGAAAGTAAAATTCGTTATCGGAACGCGTTAGGACGAGACAGGAGGCTGCAACGACGGTTAACTGCGACCAGCCCAGCAACGGACGGTTCCGGCACACGGTGGATGGTATTCGGTTTCCGCTTTATGTACTTCGTGGTTACTGAGCCGCTCGTGGACCGCAAACCCTCCCCCTCATTTCTGCTCTATGCGAGCCTATTCCGCCACCGTCAGTCCGGCTTTGTTGCACGAAACGACAAAAGCGTTTTGTTCGACGAGCGTGTACCTTCCCCTCTCGCGCCAAAGTTTATTATAATATTCTGTATGTACGTGTCACCGCCTGACGCCCTCGCTGTGACTATTCGCCATTTTCGGAAGGCGACAGATGTGTTTCCTGCTCGACCAATGTACAACGAAGATACGGAACCCCACAGCCTCCGCCATCCCGATTCGTGTCTCTGAAGTTAACATCTTTGTTTTCGTGTTGAAGCAAATTTGGCGTTTCATTGTATGAAACTTTCTTCGTGGATAGATGTATTGTGTAGATATATTATTGTTGTTCCAAAGTATAAAATTATTATGACATTTATTTAGTAGTCGTCGATTACAAGTAATCGAATTTTTTTCTATTACTTTTATTACTGAAATATAGTACATGGAGAAATAATCTTATGCAATCTCGGATATCTTACGAAATTTGGCTCATTCTCTCGATACATGAAGAAGATCTTAGCTAAATTTCTCGCAGATATCCGATGCAGTTTGCAGGATTTCCGGCAAGTTTTGGCTGTGCGCCAGCGAGAATGCCGGAAACGTGATTAATTAATTACTTTCGACATTCGCCAGAATTTCATGAGGAGACGTCGTGCTCGATTCTCTGAGAATCACGATCGATTCCTGCCATATTTAGAAACCATCATTCGTTGAGTGGAGTTCGACAGGATATTATCGGTGGGATTTAATTGGCGCGTGTTATAAAATTAACTAACAAGATTTGTTGTAATAGATTTTAGCAATTCAGCTGCGTGCTAATAGTGAGCAAGCGCGATCGTCTCGCTCTCTTGCTCGCATCATAATTTATATCCTACAGACACGGCCGAATTCATCGATGAAAATAGCACGTAATTGATAAATGCTTGCGTGTGAAGCTCAGAACTGCGGGTACGTGCGACTAACAAGACATTCATCATCGTTTAATAATCTTCCTCGCCTGCCTCTCGTTCTGCGCCATCTTGGATAGGTATTACGTTACCACGCATGGTTCATTTGCCAGACGCGACGAGCATTTCTATGAAGGGTTATCTTATCGTGACCACGCGTATCGAGTCGCTTGGTTTAGTCTTAGCCTGTTACCGGAGATATTTACAGCGACTGATAGCGGAGGCGCCATATCGATAGCGAGGATCACGATTACCCCCTATATTCTTTAAGCCATCAGTTTATGTAGTCTTCAGCTTCACATGTTATTATTATCAAATGCACGTGTTAAAAATCAAAATATACGTATCACTATACTGTATGCGCTTTCCTTTGTCTATAATAAGGCATTAAACTTGAAAATTACTTTCTATAACTTTTAAAGAACTTATTGAATCTCACTGTGAAGAATAAAATCTCATTCTTAAAGATTGAAAATTAAGTCTCTTTCAAAACTGACTTAATTTTTTACTCTTCAAAGTGAAATTCTATTTCAAAGAATTGAGAGAGTAAAGAAAAGAACTCGAAGTTACGTTATAATAAAAAATATTAAATATTATTTGATGGAATTTACAGATATGACGTGAAATCTGATATTTTTCTACGGAATAGATCTGATTTTATTTTACGGAAGCTTACTGCGTGCGCTTACAAATTGCTAAAATTTCATTCTTTTCTTCAACATCATTGTGCGCAAATACTTCACATATCATATGTGGGTCCATCATTGAATCTCAGATTTTAATCTCGCTTTGTTTCAAACTGACAAGGTCACCGTTCATAGTGCGACCTCGATTCGCCACTGACTCGTGAGTTTTATTTTTAGGTCGAACGTGCCTTTACCACCTTCACCTTCGTGGGCGGAGGGAAAATCGTGGGTTCAAGATCCCATGATAAACTTGTAATAAACTTTATGCGCTCTCGTGTTTCTTACGCCGTCGGCAATTTCACTGTAACTGCCGGCCAGCTTTGCAGATAGTTCCGCGGAAATGTGGCGCGTGCGTCTTCAGTATCCTCATTTACTGATGTCACGAATCGACGCGGTAACTTGGAATGCGGGAATATCGGGTTATGACCGAAACGTGTTATTCGAGTCGCTGATATTACGACTTCCTGAGGAAGCGTGCACCGCGTGCACAAGCAATAAGAAGTCTCGAAACGATGCTGATTATTTTGGCAGGAAGTATGGTCGCCTTCGTATGCACGATACAGTTTCGCGTAACAGTATACGTCAACGAATGCTTGTGGCTCTGTTATTACTCTATAATTACCCCGTTGGTTAACTATTATATATATATATATATATATATATATATATATATGTATATATATTATATATATATATATATTTGTCCAACTAGATATTAAATGGCACAGTCAATACATAGCATTGTATTATTATTATTATTATTATTATTATTATTATTATTATTATTATTATTATTATTATTATTATTATTATTATTGATATGATGCTGACCTATCTCGCGCGCGATCGCATTTGCGTCGGCACGTTTTCATAGTTTGGATTATATTGCGAATGATCATTCTGTGTTATCTCGATTTATCCCGGTATCGCGGACGTGCCGCGAATGAGCCTTTAAATCACTAGCTCAATGAGAAACTCTACAGTTCAACGAACGATTTATGACGGAGTCGCGTTATCCGAAGAAATGCACGAAAAAGAACATTTTTTTCATTCAGGTTCTTACAAATCTGACCCGAGTGTGGCACTAAGCTGCTCTCTCACCCGAAATCCGTGCGACGAAAGAAGCGGTCCAACTGCCGTCTCGAAGGAACAAAGTTATCTCGTTTCACTGCAAATTGTCTGGACCGCGATGGTGCGAGTTTGTTCTGTATAGAGAGCAATTCGAGTGTGCGATGTCGGTGGACACCATCGAGTTACCACGAATACACTAATCTCAATTCCGTGTAAGAGGGGGGGATTATACGAGTCCCCCAATTTTCAGAGCCTTGAGGCTTATATATACCATCTACCCTCGTACTTTTAACCTGCTTATTACCAACTTTTGGACACGTCTGAAATGGGGCCTCCGTAATTTTTGTTCGGCGTAACGTATGACCGAAATTTTCTCTGGTGATTACATACGCGAATAGTGTGAGATAAGTATAATCTCCAAGCAATACAAGCATCCCTCTTCCATCATCTCAGGATAATACATACTACTTACGATATATCTAAATTTTTGTTACCAAACTTTTTAACGATATGTCTTACTTAAAGTTTGAGAAATAACACATTTAAATATTTTTTATTTTTTTATTACAATTATAATTATATATTATTTGAGTTATTTGTTTCCTTATATTTCAGTTTTTAAAGAAATAAATTTGACGTACTACTACATTTGCGATATATCTTATAGTATATGCTTAAAATAAGAGAGCTAATTGAAACAACAATATTGTGATACATGATCTATTAACATTATAAACAATTATATTTGGATTGATTTTTATAGATAGGTTCTATAAACTAAATGCCTATTAGACAGGCTTGTAACACTCTGTCTGTCTCTTTAATGTATTTATCATGGAATATTCAGATATTTGCGGTATATCTACTGACGTATTTACAAGAGGAAATGCGTGCTGGTTGAATGGTAATTAATATTAACGTGTGACCACAACATAACGTACCAGTTCGATGAATCAACCCGGGAAGCAGCCCTATTGTAATGGAATATCTCTCTCCACACGTAGGCACTATAATGCAAGTTTACCGATTTTGTGTCTATGAATATGTATGCAGTCTTTCCACTACGGTTTGTTATTTGAACGTTTATCTGCTATAGCACTTAAATGAAACCGAAGTACATGAAACCGGGTACATCTCTTGATTCTGCATTCCATTAATTGAACGTAAGCCTCATCATGACTCGATTAATAACGTCAGTACCTAGCAGTATGACTTGGATTAAACGATTGCGTAAATTAAGACAATTACGTTTAATTTAACCTATTCATGTATTAGATAATACGATTCTTCTACGATTCAATTCTGTAAAATGAATCGTGAATAGGTTTCTCTGAGATTCCAAGTACGGGCACATTTCGATCGTCAACGATCATCAAAGTTGTCACTCTCGGCTCGTAACTTCAGGTCTAGCCGTTACAGTTGGATTTGCTTTCACACGTAATAACGCAGCATAGCCATTTGCTCTACAGATCTGTAGATATATACTCGAGGGCTCTTGTAGGCACTTCGTCGAAGTCTCCGCAAATATGATTTCATGGTTCTAAAGTCGCTTCGCAAACGACCGCTTCATCAAGAAATTACGCGTGGGTAGTTTCGCCTGGAAGTTGCTGGCTGACGCGGCAAAGAGAGATATGGAAGGACATCGTACAAATCTGCGATATCGCGATCACGCGATTATCGTGAAATGATTTATCCAGTGAATGTCGCATCATGCATGTAAAACGTACACATATCCAACTTATTGTTTTTAGATGAAATAATAATGTATGTTATTAATAATAAAGTTTACAATTTGTGTTTCACAAAAAATCGCAAAGAATAACGATGCGTTAAAAACTTTAGAATGTTGAATTAAAGACCATGTTAAGACTGCAAATTGGTCTATAAAGCTCTCGCAGCACTTCGCAGAAAGATCATGAATTGCTGGATGCCGATTTAACGTTTAAGTTACTACTACCTCATTAAAGCTGAAGAATTGTCTGTCTCTTGAATAAGAAAATAGAGTGAAATACAATGAGATCGCTTCTTATAAAAGATATACCGTCACGCATTTTCGCTCTTTTCTGAGAGCAGAAAACGGAGATGGTAATCATCTGCAGTATTTTTTAGCACCGTTATTAAATTGATTATGATCAATTTAATTATGATATTATTTCAGTTTTATAGTTTGCGTTATGAAGTCTAATAGCAGCGCACAATTTTTGTTATAACTGAAAAATATATATCTTTAAAAAAATTTACATATAAAAATATCATCTATTATTAGGATTAAAAGATATGTATTGTCCCGACCGCGTATTGGTTTTTTTTACTTGCTTTATTCATATAACGGTATCTTATTATTGTTTTTTACTTATATTTAAACGTATACATTAATTAAGGAGATTAAACTCTTTGAATGTTAAATAATACATATTATTTTGCATTTATAATAGTATTTTTGCTGAGTTTAAATTATTTTTATTGACATTCTCCTCGTATGTATATTATCTATTCGTGTCGGAGAGAAAAAAAATAAAATTTTTGCTCCAACTTTCTGTCATTGCTAATTCCTTATCTAGAAGAAGACTACCGTGGCGGAGATTTAGTAACGCCGTGGCGAACAGCACTGCATTGCTACTTGTGACGAATGAGGCGTATTACGCGCTAGACGCAGATTTTGCATTGCAAAAGCGGCGCGTATTCGCGCGAGGCACGATCGGTGACTGTCTCGTGTCTTGAAGTACCATAAGTCGTCGGGCGTTTCTGTTCTCGCGTGATGTTTCTCGCCGGTCTCTACGTGCCGGTAAATAATTGCAGAGCGCTGGACGGGCTTACAATGGGACCGTAACAGCTGCCTCGTCGTTTTCTTTCCTTCCTCTTCTTCCGCTCATGCTTTCCTCTTCGCCCAAGTTTCATCTTTATGTAGCTCTTAATTCCATTATTAATGTTTAACTCATTGAAATTCTTCGATTTTTATTCTGTGAATAAACCAGTATTAAATGTTTCAGCCTCATTAATTTTGTGATAAACGTAGCATAGCTGATAATTAATTAACTAATTTTCCCAACAACATTTAGATCACAATGCAAATAAATTTGCATTGAAGGAGTTGTTGTGTAATATGGTAGTTTAATGTAACAATCTGTGATGATATTTGAATAATTTTGTGGAGATATCAAACATAATTTTCCATTTATAATCGTGCATTGTTCTTCAAGTATTTGAAGAATGATATATATATGCATATATGAAGAATTATCGCATATTATATTGATTGTGAGTCTATTTAAACGAAAATTGAAGTTAAAAAATGAAGCCATTATATTTATGCAAATCAATTTTCTAATTGATACTTTAACATTGATTATTCTTAGAATTTTTTAATAAAGAATTTTTTATTCGATTCATAAATAGATCTAATTGATTTTTCTTGAAAATTATAACAGTGAAAATATACAATAAGTATATCTATCTGTAGCAAATGTGATAAACGAAGTGAAGTAAATTTCAGTTGACTGTCTTTGTCTACCTGCTCTTACTCTGGAGGATGTATTGTCACGTTCGTGGCATAACAGACAGACTTTCATTTCTGCGAGTTGCTTGTTTCATCTCCACAGAAATTCAAGAAAGCTCGGGCCATCTCAAATTGCGAAAGCTGTATGCGCTACTTCGCTGAAGCTCAAAGGAAGAATGTACTGTAAAAGTCTCTTGAAATATTTATCTTGAGATTGTACAAAAGCCAGAAAGGCGTTACGAGAACCGATTTTTTTCCTTTCGAATGTTGCATGACATTATGATGTGAATAAGAGAAGTGTATTTTGCTTAACCAACCAAAAGTTCAATGAAAAACAAGAATGTATTTTCTATCTTTCTGAGATGCAATTTTTATAGCAGTTTGTTTGCAAATAGAGGAAACTGGGATTAAAAGTATTAAATAACCGATAAGTTTTAACACTTACATTAAAAAA
>NW_012130076.1:3761029-3766230 GCF_000143395.1 Atta cephalotes
TATAATTATTTAAATCATTTTATTTAACAATGATTTAAAAATAATCATTTTTAAATCAATGTCAAATTATATGATTTCAAAACAAGCAAAAAAAGATTAAAATTTTACACAAGTAAAAAATAATATTTATCGCAAGGTTGCTCCATCGATGCCTGATGTCCCTTCTAGACCTCTTCCTCCTCTCAGAATATGATTAACATCTCGCACAGGACACTCGCGTAAAACACTCGCGAATAATAAAATATAATCGCGCGCGGACTATAACTTGAGTCCGATAACTTAAACGGCACTCCCGAAACGCGCGACGCGACGAACCGGCTGCGATTCGTTCATTTTTCAATCGGCAGCGAGAGTACGTTAGCTTCCCCGTTGGATTTTTATACAAAGAGAACGATTTTACTCAATATCTAAAAATTTATCTGGCTATACATTCAGATATATCCGAAAATTTTTAGATGTTTGAGAAAAATCAATCTTTTCGTGTAAATATTCATTGAGTACTGAGTCCTCTCACCACAAGGGACTACCCATGAGAGGGAAGATAATCTGAAAAATGTAATATATAGCTATTATCTATATTATTATGCAATCGATTAACTTTTAGAAACGAATGTTATGTCTACAATTCGTTATCATTGCGAAATAAAGTCAGGGCAGATAAAAGGACTGAATCTTTTACTTAGACAAAAGACTAAATGATTAGAGTGAATTTAGAATGAAACAGAGATTAATAAAAAAGAAAAATGTTTCTTTTATTACCGATAAATAGTTACTTCATTTTTAAATGGATCTCTGCATAGGATCGAAGTGCTCAAAAAAAAATTTATTAATTATTAAACCATATTCATTGTGTTCACAAAAGCAGGAATTGCGATTTTTTTGCACGAGTATTCATATTAACATTGCTTTTTTATACTCGTATATGATACCATTCGTATAGACAAGCAGCCGTGTCGCGTGCCACTCTTCTTCACATTTCTTTTGAAAAATATAATCACGAAAAATGCTAGATATAATTCTAGATATAATTTTATTTCATGAATATTTACATAATATGATTGTTAGTATAATTAATTATTCATAAAGCTTCGTATTACATTTAGCATTTTTTGCGATTACGTTTCAAAGGGAATGCAAAGAAAAGCGACACGCAATGGCTATCTGCCTGTACAAGCTTCGGTAAAACAACAGACAAACAACAAAACTGTACGGTAACTACACGTAAACATGACGCGTCGCTCCGCGCCACTTCAAGATCACGCGCCGTTCGTCTAATTGTCGAAATATTACGCATATTACAAAATTAGTAAAATAATCCACCCGTTTTAATATTTTTCGATGAATATTATACGATTCTTTATTATACGATTTACGTTTTATTTTTTGAATTCTTTACGCACACAACTCAATTATATCTTAGGTTGATATTCATAGTGTCAGAACTTATATTCAAGACCATCTTAAGTACAATTTTAAGAAGTCACGAATCAGAGGGCCGTATTAGTGTCTTAAGACAATATTTAAGACAGTCTTGAAATAAGGACTATGAATATCGCTCTTATCTCTAACTTATATATTTCTGTAAATATATAACATGAATTCTGTTTATATCCATTATTATATTTAGTCGAAAATGTTTTATAATTTAAAAAATGCATTTATATAATGTATAACTTATTATTCATCTTTATTTGAATGTAAATCATCAAAGAGAATAATAAAGATTGAGATACTCTTAGTACACACCTTAGTTTTGAGTAACATTACTGTATGGGCATCCTTAAGTAATCAATCATCACGTTCGCGTTCGTGAATATTTAATTATATTTAATTATCGTAGATTAATGTTCGAAACGATCGTATCACACGTCTGTCTTCTTCCGCGCTCGCCGAGCGAATGCCGAAGTGATGATGTAGTCAACCACTGGGCCGCTCCCCCCTCGCTTTCGCCACGCGATCCCTTGCTTTTCACCGGGCGTCGTTTAGATTATTGCATATGAAAAATATTATTCGCGCTTTGCTTTGTGGCATCTCTAGTCCTTGTTAAATCATATTATAATATTATAATATTATAATATTATAATATTATAATATTTGCGCGGTTCTTATAAACGTAATCAGTATTTGTGTTTGCGTGCGTGGAGCATTTTTGATATTCCAACATTATGTCTCAATTTTTATTATTCTTTTAAGTAATTCATTAATAATTAAAGGTAGATAATATTCTATACATTCTTTATATAAAGATACATGCAAATTTTATTAATATTATTGCGGAACAATTTGCACTAAATGCAGTTTTGGCTAAAAATATTAAATATTTTGTTAATTATTATTTAATTTTTTCTAAAAAATTTATTTATGACACTGTTATTGCTGTAAATTATTCTGTGTTTTAAAAAATTCTTTAAACTTAGGTATAATGCCAATCATGACTCGATAAAATAATTGTTACGACGTATTTAAAATTATAAATATATATGAATTTCAGAATCTTATTTAAAATATAAAATGGTAGGAAGGTAAAAAACTGATAAAGTACATATTTTAAATAAAAAAATAAAGGAGTTATTTAGTATTTATTATTTTAAATAACTTCATTTCTGACTTATTTTTTATTTAGGTGTTTTAAATAAGTTTCCCGAATCTATTTTATATTTTTTAATTGTTTTAAATAAATATTACTTATTTTACCGAATCATGACTGGCATTATACGTAAGTTTAAAGAATTTTTAAAACACAGAATAATTTACAGCAATAGCAGTGTCATAAATAAATTTTTTAGCTGAAAAAATTTAAATAATGATTGACAAGATATTTAATACTTTTAGCCAAAACTGCATTTAGCGCCAATTGTTCCGCAATATTAATAAAATTTGCATGTATCCTTTATATATAAAGGATATAGAATATTATCAACATTTAATTATTAATGAAACTTAAAAGAATAATAAAAATTGAGACATAATATTGGAATATCAAAAATGCTCCAAACGCACGCAAGCACAAGTACTGATTACGTTTACAATAACCGCGCAAATATTATAATATATGATTTAACAAGGGCTAGAAATGCCACAAAGCAAAATGTGAAATGTACGATAATACCTGTTTATCAAAATGCGTATAATTGAATAAACTGTTAATATTTTTCATACGCAATAATCTAAACGGCGCCCGATAAAAAGCAAGGGGACAGGTTACGCGGTGAAAACGAGGAGGGAGCGGTCCGGTGATTGACTACATCATCACTTCGGCATTCGCATGGTAAATGCGGAGGAAGACAGACGTGTAGTATGATCGCTCCGGGCGTTAATCTACGAAAATTAAATATTCACGCGAAACTGATGATTAATTACGTAAGGATGCCCAAACAGTAATGTTGTTCAAAATTAAGGTGTGTACTAAGAGGTATATCTCAATCTTTATTACTCTCTTTGATAATTTACAGTCAAAAAAAGATGAATAATAAGTTATACATTCATTATATAAATTTTTTAAATTTATATAACAAACATTTTTTTAAATTATAAAACATTTTGGACTAAATATAATAATGAGTATAAATAGAATTCATGTTATACATTTACAGAGATATATAAGTTAGAGATATCTAAGAGCGATATTTATAGTCCGTTTTTAATTCAAGACTGTCTTAAGTTTTAAGACACTAATACGGCCCTCCGATTCGTGACTTCTTAAAATACTTAAGACGGTCTTGAATATAAGTTCTGACACTATGAATACCAACCTAAGATATAGAGATGAGTATGCGTAAAGAATTCAAAAAATAAAACGTAAATCGTATAATAAAGAATCGTATAATATTCATCGAAGAATATTAAAACGATGGATTATTTTACTAATTTTGTAATATGCGTAATATTTCGACAGACGAACGGCGCGTGATCTTGAAGTGGGGATGGCATGGCGTGGCGCGGACCGACGCGTCATGTTTACGTGTAGTTACCGTACAGTTTTGTTGTTTGTCTGTTGTTTTACCGAAGCTCGTACAGGCAGATAATCATTGCGTACCGCTTTTCTTTGCATTCCCTTTGAAACGTAATCGCAAAAAATGCTAAATGTAATACGAAGCTTTATGAATAATTAATTATACTAACAATCGTATTAAATATTCGTAGTAAATATTTATCTCACATGAAATAAAATTATATCTAGAATTATATCTAGCATTTTTCGTGATTATATTTTTCAAAAGAAATGTGAAGAAGAGTGGCACGCGACACGGCTGCTTGTCTATACGAATGGTATACGAGTATATACGAGTATAAAAAAGCAATGTTAATATGAATACTCGTGCAAAAAAATCGCAATTCCTGCTTTTGTGAACATAATGAATATGGTTTAATAATTAATAAATTTTTTTTTAGCACTTTTCGATTCTATGTGGAGATCCATTTAAAAATGAAGTAATTATTTATCGGTAATAAAAGAAACATTTTTCTTTTTTATTAATCTCTAGCCTATTTCATTCTAGACTCTAATCATTTAGTCTTTTGTCTAAGTAAAAGATTCAGCCCTTTTATCTGCCCTGACTTTATTTCGCAATGATAACGAATTGTAGACGTAACATTCGTTTCTAAAAGTTAATCGATTGCATAATAATATAGATAATAGCTATATATTACATTTTTCAGATTATCTTCCCTCTCATGGGTAGTCCCTTGTGGTGAGAGGACTCAGTACTCAATGAATATTTACACGAAAAGATTGATTTTTCTCAAACATCTAAAAATTTTCGGATATATCTGAATGTATAGCCAGATAAATTTTTAGATATTGAGTAAAATCGTTCTCTTTGTGTAAAAATCCAACGGGGAAGCTAACGTACCCTCGCCGCCGATTGAAAAATGAACGAATCGCAGCCGGTTCGTCGCGTCGCGCGTTTCGGGAGTTTAAGTTATCGAAATTCAAGTTATAGTCCGCGCGCGATTATATTTTATTATTCGCGAGTGTTTTACGCGAGTGTCCTGTGCGAGATGTTAATCATATTCTGAGAGGAGGAAGAGGTCTAGAAGAGATATCAGGCATCGGTGGAGCAACCTTGCGATAAATATTATTTTTTACTTGTGTAAAATTTTAACCTTTTTTTGCTTGTTTTTAAATCATATAATTTGACATTGATTTAAAAATGATTATTTTTAAATCATTGTTAAATAAAATGATTTAAATAATTATA
>NW_012130076.1:3766359-3780889 GCF_000143395.1 Atta cephalotes
GGTATAAAAAATTCGATGCTTACATATATTATATCTCCAAAATTGCATGATTATTTTGTAGCAAACTGCATGCGTTCGTATAGCAATTATTTTTTAAAATTAAAAAATTAAATGATTATTTCTTTACTTTGTTTTAATTTGAATTTTAATTTATTTGTTACAGAATCATCGTAGCGCTGTTGCAGATTTAACTCCACTGTTGCGCATCGGTTGGTGAGTAATGAATTAATGTTTTTATTGAGGCAACGGATATGTAATAATTTTATTAATATTTCATACATATATTTAAATGTATATATGAATCAATTTAATAAAAATTAACTGGTAAATGTATATATAACATACATTCGTTGCCTTAAAATGGATAAGTTATGTTAGATTAGGATAACTTAATAATTCTAAATTGTGGAAACTTTACTGTGCACTAAAATTAAATTTTAGTATCACATTACACTCAATTTAAGTTATTATTAATCCTTCCTATAAGTCGCCACTGTTCAATATCTCATTAATTTAACTAAAACTATAAATAATAAATCGAATTGGAAGGCGCTACGAGCTAAGCTGGATGTTTATTCTAAATGTATATATTTCTGTCAGAATAAATAATAATTAAATATAACATACGATATTTCGACCCCTATTGGGTTATTTTCAATGTTCGAATAAAAACATTATTCTATCGATTTCTTACAATATAAATTTATATATAATCCTCCCCAAATTAATGAATATGTACATAATAGTCCCTAAAATGCATTTCTTATGCATAGTTGTTTATATCTATCGTTAGCAGTAATCGAATAAAAGTTGCACAGAAATTTAATACTTTTTTGTTGCTAATTTGTTGCTCAATTGCCGATTTTGTTGCTCCAGCCAATTCCGACGAAACAATGGCTGTGCTAACATAAGAATAAAGTTAGCACTCAAAGTTAGCATTCAAAAAAATAAAAAAACAATTAAAAAATACGGCATAGTTTTTTGTACTAATTTGTTGCTAATTAATTGCTCACTTCCCGATATTGCTCCATCCCCAAACCTTCGAAAACTATCCTTAGGCACCCCAAGTCTGCACACCACCTATTAATTGTTAATTCTTAAAATATTTCGACTGGTTTCAATTTTCTGATTTTGTTGCTCGCGATTCCCGGCGAATCCTATTTTGTTGCTTCACCCTCGAACCTTGCAAACCATCTCCGAGTCAGCATATCATCTATAAATTGTTAATTCTTAAAATATCTCGATTCATTACGATTCTCTGATGTTGCTCGCGATTCTCGATGAATCCGATTTTGTTGCTGATTTTGACGCCTGTCGGTGCACTTCTGATTATTTGTTGATTATTGTTCTACAGTATCATTTTTTCAATATGTTTTTGCTCTATAAAAAAAAGCAACAAAAACAGAGAACCGTAATCAGTCGATATTTCGAGAATTAACAATTTATTAGATGGTGTGCTGATTCGAGGTGGTTAGGGATGATTTTCGAGGATTGGGGATAAAGCAACAATATCGGGAATTGAGCAACAAAAAAGCACTAAATTTCTGTGCAACTTTTTATTCGATTGTGCTGAAGTGGCTGTGTCAGCTTAATAGACATAAGTAAAGTATTGACATTAGTCTGATGAATGATCATAAATTTTTTCTTGTTACAAATGGAGAGCTCAATTTCAATCAGGTATTATTTTCCTTCCTCTTATATTTGATGATGCTTATGTCTCTTGTAATTTACATAAGATTTTTATTTCAATGTTACCTCTCATTTTTGGCGATGCAAGTTTAAGAATATAGGACGACTTTGTTAAACTGTACCCCTTTAAAACATGACATATTACAGAAATTGATCGTGTATAATTACGGATAGGAGATTTATAACTTTCGTAAATTTAATATAAATAAAATGCCAATAATGGTCAATTTTACCCGTTTTTGTTAAAAAGACGTTCAAGATTGTAGTTAAATATATGTATTTGTAAACAAGTATGCTTTCCAAAGGTAAGAGTTTTAAAATGCGCAATAAAAGTACAAGTTTGTATTCAAATAAAATGATAAAGTTAAGAATGCGCGCAAGTCCGCGTACACTAGGAACTGTGGACAAGAATGTGAAATTTTCTATATTTAAAAATTCCACAATAATTCAAATAAAAATATAGTAAAATACAAGTTCTTATACAAAGTTTAGAAATCCACACTTTTGTGAAATTTTAAATGAAATATGCGCGTAAGAATATATATGTAAAAGTAATAACAATCTTTGAAGTATAACAAATTTACTTTTGCGCAAATCTATGTTTAAGCATGAACGCAAAAGTGTAATAATTTCTTGTATGTTCATTCTTGAATGACACTGTCATGATCTTGTGTCTCTTTCAGCCTGTATCCCTTACTGTACATTCCTGACATGCGAATAAGATTGTATATATAAAGGATTGGACTGTCCTATTTTAGCCCCGGAATCAAAATGCAAAGCCATCGATGTAAAAAAAATCATTGTAAGATTTTGTGACCTGTAAAATGTTGATACGCATCCGAATGGCGCTAATCAATACTTTACAGTCCCTGAAAATCTTACTCATTGTGAATTTTTTTTTGCGTCGTTGGTTTTACGTTTTGGCTCTGAAGTTCAAATTGGACAGAGATATAAAGTCTATGTAAACCTCTGCGAATATCGGTAAATATTCATAATACAATAGATACAAGTTGTAAACCAAATGGATATACTTAGCAAATGAAGTTGACAAACATTTCGAGTCTCGATTTGAATCCTCTTCTGTTGCAAAAGTCAAATACAAGTGTAATTGACTATTTGACATTTGCACTGACGAGAACTTAAATCCAGAATCGAAACGTTTGTTTATTTTAACTTTGTCTATACCTACTGAGAGAAATGAATTTATTATAGGAACAAGAAAAAAGGGATGTTAAATGTGATCGTTTGATAGGAAAATGGTTCGATTAATTATTATCGCGAATAATTTCTCGTTATATTCGTTAACAAATCGTTGATATAAAATAAAATAATCAGTATTACTAGCAAATAAAAGTTCTTCAAAAAACAGGTTAGATTTGATATAAATTGCTTCTGTTACTAATAATTGATTGGAATAGCAGACTAGCAGCAAATTAATTTGTTGTTACTATTACATCATCATTTGTTAAAGGTACTGGTGGCTAGTTAAATTAACAGAATCCTCAATGTGGTACATCTTAATTGGTTGTAATTTACATCTATATCTAACGAGTTATGTATATTTAATTTACGCATCAATATTCACGATGGTTCACTTATATTTTATTTGTATTAAATTTATTCTTGGAGTCTTTCTCCCTTTCTCTTTCTCATTGATATCACTATTTTATACAATACAAAAAGATATATATAATAGGCTAATGAGAATCAGCAACGATAAACGGCGCAATTATTTATTGAACAATTAATATTCAGATATTGGATTGATCTTTATTTTGTAACATTTCGACTCTCTTTGAAGTCCTCTTCAGTAAGAATGATACGAGTATATAATTGGCTCACATGTTTGTAATGCCTAAGTCACTCGCAAATTAACAAAGATGCAGCGTTGTTAATCTGACATTTTTTTTGAAAAAACAAACCTTATTAAAGTGATATATCCGTAAACAATTTAAATGACTTATCATTATGGAACATGAAGCACTGCATTGAAACTTTGTTGAACATTAAAATTTAAAAAGTAAAATTGTTAAAATCAAATATAAAGATCACACATTTTTAAAACGTCCGTGTACCACGACGTGTCACTCAGATATGAACTATTCTTGAAGTAAGAGGTCACACAGTAAACATTAAGGCAAATTTGCAAATATGACGAACAAAGCGCACATATAGTTGTTAAGTCAAATCGATAAAAACTGCAATTATTGTATAAGAATTAAAAACTGTCAAAATTATTAAAATTGTAAAATAAAGAATTACATAATAAAAAGAAAAAACGAAAAAATTTAATATAAACCATATCTCGTTAAAATTGTTACATTTTCGTCAACCAATAAATCTTTGTCAAAGCAAATCAATAAACTATAAATCTAAAAAGGTTTCTAACATCAGTCAGGAGAAATTTTCAAGCATCGCTGCATAGATATGATGCAAACCTTCTGTATCTGAACATAAATTAAGGCCATTCCTTTGCATGTGTATGAATGCCATTTCCGAAATTTTAATTTTTTGTTCAAAAATTTTTCCTAAAATTTGAATGTTTTCCCAATCGAAGTCATGTGAAAATTCAATATGATGTTCAGTAATTACAGAGTGAGTGTCAGTGTTCCAATTTATATGTCTACGATGTTTAGATATTCTGCTGGAAAGTTTCCTGCATGCTTGTCTCACATACGATGCATCGCAATCTTTACAACAAATCTTATAGAACACATTTTTATTATCAAATTTTGGAAGAGCATCCTTTTGTATTCTTTTTATGAATCTATTTAATTTGTTATCATTGAGAAACGCTAATTTTATGTTGGTGTTTTTACAAATCGACGAAAATTTCTCTGACATAAAATCAATATATATCAATATAACAAAAACCAAGATGATCACTAACAATATCGTCATTTGGGACATTATTACTAAAAAATTTGTTGTTAAATGAATATTTTAGACTATTGATTATCGTGTCAAAAACAAATTTTTCACTATTTTATCTTATTTCTTACAAATTCAACGCATGGGCCACGACATCTTTGTTGTTAAAGCTCTCGTTATTCTTGCGAAATTCGAATAATCCTCGGGACTCGTAAAACGACCAATTATTGCACCAATTATCTAACCGGTTTCTGCTTCTGCATGTGTGTTCGGCCGCGTGAAAGATACAGAATCGTTGCGCTTTGATAGCGGTGTTAATTAAACAAGAGAAGACCGCATGAATTCGCATATAACGGCCGAATTCGCATATAACGGCCGAATTCGCTGCGAATTCCCATGGAAACTCCGCAGCCGCCGCCGGTGGTGTCGATCGGTCGGCACTAACAATGCTCGGTGGTCCCTACATATATACATCGGTTTGCTGCAAACTGTGTTTCGTATATGGAGGGGCTTTACACCCCGCAGTGGCCGAATAGGCGACAGACAGATTGATCGCTGCTTGTTTATTGGTAATGCGTTGTGTTCAAAATTTACAGGAGATGTGATTAGAGCTATTTAACCATGCGTCACGCGGGTCAATGACGTAAGTTTTCACGGTCGCAAGTCACAATCATTCACATAGTACAAATTCACAGTATAATTTTCAGGGAATATCCGTAACTTTTGCATCATATTCTTTAACCCTTTTGACCAGCGCAAGTTTACGAAAGCAGAGAGCGAAACCGTGACAAATTCTCGGCGTTTCGCTTACCCTCGGTCACGCCTTGGTCGATTATCGCGATTCGTTCGATACGTAACGCTGTAACAGCAGTATGATCGCTGCAGCGCGAGATCGCGGCATCAGCAGCGGGCGCTTATAGAAGCAAGTCGAGCGACTTAAGGAGGGAACGTAAATCGCCATTACGTGGCCGGCATGCGATCCGTTCTGCATCTACGGCGTCAGGTACCGAGAGTCCGGGTTTACACACGTATATGCGCCCATTATACGAGCGTATCTAGCTGTATGCTCGAGCAAAGTGGATATCCCGTGGTTTATGCGAGCAGGTGGAACGTGTGCTCTCGCCTGCGCAGCCGCCGTAACCATCTCTACACCTTCCCCTCTCGATATCTATTCAGTACGGTAGGTAGGTAGGTTGATAGGTAGCTAGCCAGCTAGCTAGCTAACTAACTAACTAACTAACTACTAACTGGGTACGCCACACGGCGTGACCCGTGTCGTGTATTACGTATGTGATGTCAGTAGATGCAGCATTCTGGTATCCTTCTTCGTGCCCAACCCCCATGTAACGTGTACGTGCACGTTCGATGCCCGGGGGAGGAAGGGGCAGGTGGGAAGCCACCGATATAATAGAGTCCGACGTGAACGGATCTCCGGGGGGTTCTCTGACCTTCCCCTTCATGGGGTCACGTGACGCTCTCGGCAACCGTGTTATTCGGTTTAGACTGTATGCTGGATGACTGTACCGGCGTTCCTCTCTCGTATACTCTCGATCTCGTGTTCGAGAGGATTACGATGCTACCATCGCCGCTGCTGTACGGCCTTCCGGCGATTCCGTTCAACAAAACCGGTTGCTTTGTTCTTTGTCGCTGTTACACTTGGCATTCGTTAACGTTGCAAAAAGGTGTGTGGCAACGAGAGAAAAGCGCACGCCAAAGTGCTCCGAACTCATCCGTGCGTCGTAATTACAGTCCGACGATCACCGCGCATTTACATCGCGCCGCTATCGCGGCAACTTTGTCCAAACACGAATTATTCATTGTCGTTGCAGCAGGAAGCGACTCTCGGGCGGAATTCGAAATTACATGTTAAATCAGGAAGGAGCGTTCTGGCAGATAATATGCAAATGCGTCGCCTCTCCCCTGCATCAATATACGGGAAATTTATTGCAGGCGGATTTCATCGAACTACATGTGTAATCATTGATTCTACTGTTACTGTGACTGACAGTTATATGTTCGCACGGTCGGCAAGGAATTATTTAATATAATAATAAAAATAATTATGTGTAACCTGTCTCTGTCCCTTCTGTTTAAGTCACGTTTTGAGTTTTATTTGTTTAAACAAATATAAGATACCACAGAAGTCAGACAACTATTCACATTGGATGTTCTATCCGAATGCTGTCCATTGTTTCCGATATTTACGACTTCTACGTCTCGATTCACGCGTTTAAATCAAACTATCTGGTTGTACTAGTCTGGCGTGTGATACGGCATGGCTTTACATAGGCTTTATACAGGCGAGAACCCTTCGACAGAGACTTGCGCTTAATCAAGTCGCATGTAACGCGCGGACTCTCAGGCGAACACAAGCGGTGCCGCTTTAACTAGGCATGAACTTTGGGCTTATCCTTGAGATTGTAATTCTATCTCGTCACGGATCGGTTGCCCCATATGTCACCTTAGCCCTCTCGTGTCACCATTGTGCCGACTCCTCCCACCACTTTGTCCTACATCTAACATGCGAGATCTTAACAATACGAATCATGGTTTACTATTCACGCAAAAATGAAGTTAGTACATTTTATGTAGGCTATCCTACATAAAATATTTAAATATAGCATAACATAAGATCAATGAGCATCCGAAATAAAGTTGCCATATTGATTTACATAATATGCTTATTGGTCCAGATGGTCTTATGTTATGCATGTGCATTCTGTATGTGGGAGTTTTTATTCGATTTGTATGACACCGAAGATTAAGCTCGAATCTACAAGGTGTTTTAAGTCTTAAGCCGTAAGAAATTGATTAGTTACAGTCGAATGCGAGGAGAATAATTGACTATGATTCGTTTATTTCTTATTAAGGCTTGTGCCTTAAAAACTTGTTGTAGACACTCCGAACTAGGAAGCAGACAGTTAGTTGTAAATTATTTTGTATCCTGCAGCATTGACAAATATTTCAAACCGCTGACCAAAATTGTGTACACTAATATCTACTAATACCTAATAATGCCCAAGAAATATCTAATTTTTATGTCCACTAATGTCCTAATATTGCTCATTAATGCCAATTAATGCCTTAGTAATGCATAATCTCGTAACGTATTATAATATACAATTCTTTTAAGTAATGTGTAAATCTGTAGGTATACCGCAATGCCCCTCAGCGGTTTACCTACAGATTTACACATTTCCCCGTCTCGAAGAGTATGAAAGTTAATCACGAAGCACGAAAATATCTCGCGATCATTGTTTGAAACAATTTTGTTCTCTATTCTCTATTCTCGACTGAAGATCAAACACGAGATTAGATCTGTCATGCTTATTATCCTGAACAATAAGAGATTCGTTGTTTCATTTCCTAAAGCATCCTTTAATATCGCACTCGCAATTGCGCGAACAAAGGGCGCTTTACATGCTCGCATGGAATGGCATGAGGTCGGGTTGCTCTTCAGTTCCTTGTAATGCGGCTTATACTGGATGTATATATACGCGTGAATGCACGTTCGGACGTACTGCCTACCTATACTGTTAGTACCAGTAATTCTGACGATATCGTACTGTACCTTCGCATTCGCGGTGCAGTGTTACGAGGGCTGGACTAATACGGCATTCCAGCGATATCTCCGCGCTGCGAAAGGGTAGGTTGAAATAGAAATCCCGGAACTTTGTAATCATGCCGCGTCGACACCTATATGTTTTACGATAGATATGTGCGAAGTGTATTAGAATATCGATAGCCAGTATACCGCCTATATATATATCTTCTTATTTTGCGGCTAATATTCGCGAGTTCACGATCGCGGAAATCGTGCTGATGTAGTAACTATAAATGACGCGGGAATAATTTTCCGAAGAAATAATAATGCACAAAGGAGCTGTAGAACTTTTCGTTACACGGCTTATCTTTTAAATTACAGTTCTGTAATGTGCAAAGCAATTGTCATGAGAATTGGCAATAATTATTTATTTATAACGCGTTTAAAAAGTTATAAATCAAAAGTTAACGCAAATAAGTGAAGAGGGCCATATTCGATCAAAGTGAGTTTCGGTGCCTAATAATATTTTTGTGTGAATTTTTACAATTTCTAAACAAATTGCGCGCCGATTATTTGCTGGTCTTGAAACACTATCTATTAGAACGAAATTAGAATACGTAATATCGAATTAAATTAGAGACAAATTAAATTGTCAAGTAACTGAATATTATGCTAATAAGCATCTTTACTATTATAAATAACTCGAAAGAGTTAAGTTTTCTTATTATTCTATTAAGGCGCTCATGCGATATATCGAAGACTCTGAAAATTTGCAAAATTGCACAATCTTGCCGTTCTTTGTAATTCCGTTCACTATTCACTCCGTCGAACGTAGCTTCACTCTGCGACCGTCCGGGATCAGGCCGTCATGCTCGACGGAGCGAAGAAATGCACGCGCCCCATTGATTTATTTATTGTTGAGCGCGCGACACTGACGTGCGCGAGCGGCTCATTCGCAGAATTTTAATTGCCTAGATAAAACCGTCGTAAAATCACACGCACGTAGAGACCGGTACACATGGAACTGTACGCGTACATAGACGGCATGCAGGAAGACAAAGAGTATCGCATACGTGACGATGCACGTCTTCGTCATGTCGTTCATCTTCCGGACTCGCGCACTGTGAGTACAGCAGTAGCAGGAACAACAGCGGCAGGAATGAAAGCTGCATTTGCTGCACGGCCGCTCTGAAATCATAAAACTTTATTACACGACGGATTCTGCACGTAACTTCTCCTATGTCTCTTACGTCTCTTTGTCGCGCGAGCACGAGCGCACTGCCGCGGATTAACGAGCTCTATGAGGTTTAATGCGACCCGGTGGACGTTTTTGGAGAGAACCGAATTTCGTCTGTGCGTGCATTTTTCTCGCATGCGAGAAACCAAGGATGAGGCGACGTCGACGCAACTAGTAGACGCGGCGACGATTGTAGTACGTACGAAATTAATGATAACGCGCATTTAAGCGTGATTAATCGCGGAATTATAATGGTCACGATAATTAATATTACGAGTCTCATACGTGATAATCGATCGTGTTAAGCTATTGCGAAATTACGCCTGGAATGAATAGCGTTGACGTGACAATTGGATTTGTTTTACATGGGACGCGGAGAACCAAGAACCGACGTTATAATATATTGTATACATGTGTACGTTTATTCTACATCATGGCAATGCCAATTAAATTACTCACCTCAGAGTTATGATAGAAATAGCTAAGGGTTAAATCATTTCGCGTTTTTTATCATTATTTTGCTTAATCTGCACTAAAATGTCTGTAACAGACGAAAGAAATTCACAGTTAAATGATTGCTTTAATAAGACAATGATTATTTTCTTTTATTATTTAAATCATTCTATATTTTTTTTATTTTACTTTGTTCTTCTTTATAGAAAACTGTGAAAAAAAAATTTTAACATTTAAAAATAAGAAAGGTAAATGCAATGGTAATCTAATAACCGTGCGATATAAACATGTTCTATATTGCTATTACTTTTTAATTTAATTGTAGTAAAAACAAAACGTTTCATTTTTATGTTTATCTTAATAGTCTGTATATAATCGAACTTCCATCTATATATAATAGTCTATATCAGCGTTTTCCAAAGTATGGGTCTCGACTCACTGGCGAATCGCAAAAAATTTTAGAATGATAAATTACACTTCGTAGCTATATAAACTTGCGCGCGCGAGCCCTTTCATGACTTCATATGTGTATAAAGTTGAATTTTCAGCGATAGTATAAATAAAACTGATAGTAGAAATAAAACTGAATTTCAAAATAAACTACAAAAATTATAAAATTTTTTGTGTTTAAAAATGACTTGTATCGATATCAAAGCTGGTATACAAGAAACAAGCGTATTCTGTACACAAACCTTATTAGATATCTGAGAAATACATTTATAAAATCATATTGAACATATGATAGAAATATAACCGAATTTCAAAATAAACTACAAAAATTATAAAATTTTTTGCGCTTAAAAATGACTTGTATCGATATCAAAGCTGTTGTAGAAGAAACAAGCATATTCTTTAAACAAACCTTGCACTAGATATCTGAGAAATATATTTATAAATTATATTTAATATAAAATTATAAAGTAGTAAAGTGTAAGTAAAATGTAGGTATAAGATAAGTGATATAAATAAATAATCAATATAATCCGCTTTTTCATTTATTAAAGTTAAATGGAGGTCATAGATTTTAAAAAGTAGGTCGCGATTCAAGTTTAGGAAGTCCTAATCTATATGCAATCACATAACTTGATGATTGAGCATAATTAGCTTAGAACGCGTTTGATTTTTATGCGTTCTATTATGAAGAAAAAAAAGACTATAAATAAAATTTGGCCTTTTTCTTGTGATTTCATCGGCCTCAACAAGATCACGATGTCTTGATGGTGCAAGTGTACCACTGCAATGGTTTGAATATTTCTCTGACTGTTCATTAATTATGCAACGCCTGCCCTCGTCACCCAGCCACCTAGAGTCACGAGGATCGAGGCAATCGCTTGGCCTTAATCGTATGACCGATCGATCACCGCCGATAGACTGGCAGCAAGAGGCAAAAGTCGTAGGCGCAAAGGAGAGGAGATATCAATGAACTTTGACCTGATTGGGCTGCGGGAGTTGCGCGAACCTGCTTTTGAAGCGAATTCTAGCCGTCCTAGTAACTTCATATTTTAGCGAACGGTACATGAATGCTCAGATATGCGCGGGCTAATCGAGTAATCGCACGACTGCGTTCTGCAAAGTCGAACAATTAAGAAAGCAATGACAACCGGTTTTCCACGGTAGTTCATATTTGCGGTAGATACTGAGAAAGACATATGAGTACACGAAAGTGGCTCATTATTCATAGAGCGATAATTATCGAGGTATGATACATTTTTCGTTGTCGGTGCAGCAAAAGTTGGAAATCGGCAATACGATTACGAAAACAGTCTATATATCATTTCGAGACACTTATCGAGATACGCGAAACGTATTTTGCGCCGCGAGAATTTATCCTTCAACACTGCGTTAATGCAACGATTCCGAGGGATGAATCGCGATTGCGTACTGCGGAATCCCGAGATAACTCGTGCAGTCTGGCACGGGAGATGGAACTGAATCGCGCCGGGCGGCCAATCTCGCGCTTTACCACTGGAATTTAATCATACTTGTCTACCCGCGTGTGACATTATTGTCATGCGCGTTCGAGCACTTTACACGCCATTTAGAGCGAAGTGCACTGTGCAGTCGGCCGATGAAGCTAGCGGCCGATCAGCAGGATGAAGCGACGCGTGCGGCGACGTCGCACCGTATGTTCGTCCGCACGTCGATTTCCCTTGACATTGCGTGTCGTGCAATATCCGACTGTACCTCGCCATGTGCGTTTCGCGCGTGTCTGCTTGCTACCGACGCCGCTGATGGTTTCATTCACGCGCGCGCATGCGACGTTACGCACTATACTACACGCTCGCGATCTGAGGCATTCAGTTCGTTGCCCGAATTGTCACGGTAGATGCGAGACTGGTCGTCCTATTTATATTCAAGACCCGTCGGTACGCCATTCAGTCGTAGTTACTGCACGACATTTGTCGTTCCTCAAGCGAAACGGCGTTCTCGCATTTCGCTTTGAACAGCTGATTTTGCTTACGGATAAATTACACTGCAAATAAAGTGATTGTTAATTTGACTAAATTAATTTGAAATGATAACATGAATAGATAACGTCATATTAATTGTTAAGACGATCCTTCGTGCCTAATAATCTTCTTCTACTTAATATTTCTAATAATATTTCTTGTAAATTTATATAATTTCCAGTTTAAACCAACTGTGCACCGGTTATTTATTGGTCTTGAAACGTAGTCTTAAATTAGTTTAATTCGCCTGTATTTCTTTCTGTAAAGAATGTAGGTATTTAATATAAATATAATATATTTAAAAATATAATATATTTATCCGTGAAACTAACGGGACGCTGTAACGTTACACTGGCCCGTTTTTTTTTGTGGATCGCCTGGAAAGTTCGTACCGAATGTTGAAGGAAAATTGAAATGCAGAAAATTTTAATTTAATAAATGTATACTAAAATTTAAATTTTAGTCGGCACGAACTTTCCGGACGACCCAATAATATACATATTTGAGACTTACATAAATATATTCTCCAACGAAAAGAAATAAAGACGAACTAAACTAATTTATTCTAGTTTAACTTTTTTGTTGAAAAAGATTAAGCAAATATAAGTACGTTGTTAAATTCATAATGTCAAATTATACCCAATTTGAGTTAATTTTTTATTTATTCCGTACTGTTTCTACTCAGTATATTATAAATGTAAATAAGTGGAATTAAACAGTTTAACTCAAGATATCAGCTAATCTATTTAATTTTACTCAAATTAATTTATTCTTTCCACATGTTATATTGTTATATGTAATATGAACACACTGTTTATTTTAAAATAATTTCAACCACAGAAATAGATTGATTAGGACTGATTTTCTATCCACTAAAAATGATACACTTTGACATGGAAGTTAAAAATAGCAAAATGTTATTTAATAGAGGAATTAGTTTAAATTTCCATTAAAATCCTTTAGTATTTATTTAACCGTTTATGATTAACGCTTTGAGAAACATAAAATTATTCTTCAGGGGAGATGTGATATATGATTTATCTATTAATATATTATAGATAACACGCACATAGAAAATTCTGTAAGAACATATTTATTATTGTCATGTATTTCTTCATGCTAATTTTACAAGGTTTGATGGGAATTTAGGATAGAGGAACGTGGGAGTTCCGGGGAGAAGCGATTTGTCGAGAGATCATCTTTCCTTCAATCGCGGTCGTTAGGAAACAAACTTACACAGAAGGAAATAATTGCGCATTACACTGTTGCGGATAGTATCATTTCTTCGCATAAAATAACTTTCCTACATTTATCGCGCAAGCCATTCTTATTTCCCGCATCTAAAAGTTTCCCAAGAGCGATCGTAAACTTATACCCCGAAAAGGATATGTAACTGATAAACAGAAGAAAAGAGAACAGGAATAATCACGTTCCGATCGCAGCGAGACGTGATCGTTCATTCACTGAGTGATTTAATACGAATATTTCAGCATTTGCCTTCCACTCGATATCTAGAAATTCTCATCTTTTCGACCTACTTTCCAAAAAAAAAAAAGAAAAAGAAATCAATGACTTGGAGTTATAAATGTGTCGAGGGACTCAAAAAATTTCATATTGTTGCTGATATTAACGTCGCGCATAATACTGATCGATTTATTCAACTGTTATCTAAAGGAGCACGAAGAAACGTAATAACGTGTCAGTGACAGAGTCGCAGCCGACGCAGACACGATTCTACCCGATATATATCTTTATTTTCAACGGAGCAGGCCGTCCGATATAGATTGCGTACGCCATGAGCAATCGACGTTTATAGTGTAAATAGACAGTAGAGGACGAAACGCGAAACCTGTCGTCACGAGGACTGTCAGGCGCAGCTTGGCTTCGGTCATCAAATGCAGTCTGCACGGTTTTGTTGGTCTACGTCGAGAAACAGAGTTACACTACAGCAGTGTGTCTGCAGAAAAACGACGAACGTCGCTCATCTCGAAGATGAGTTTTCTATTTCCAGGGAAGGTATGGTCAGGTATGACATAATATGATGATACAACATGATCTACCTCGGAATTTTCTTCGTTTCTGTGCTAGCAAAACTAGAAGTAATCAGAGGAAGAGAAAAATGTGTGTCATTTAAAGAATGAGTTTTCACGATATTACTTGTATCATCAAATTACGTAATTTTATACTATTAGAAGAATTTCGATTTTTATATGAAATGATAATGATAAATAATTTTACATAAGAGTTAATTTATATATATATATATATATATATATATATATATAC